>NC_090032.1:6229011-6289011 GCF_037176765.1 Anolis sagrei
AATAGAAAGGCTGGCTTTGAACTCCCTTCCAGTTGTCTAACCCTTTCAAATAGTCAAAGTTTCAAAATTTCTGACCCTCTGCTCATCCGGAGCAGCGCCGGGTTCGGATCCTCCAGCTTGAGCAAAGGGAAGGCCTGCGAATCCCGGGAGAAACAAGACATTTCTGACCCAGTTCTGGGCTTGCGTGTGTCACGGGATGCGAACCATTACTCATTGTCTTGGCGAGGTGTTTCTGGTCCGGCTCCAGTTGCGCTCATTTTTCCCACCCCCTTGCAGCTGGATTAGCTGTGACTTTCAGATCACGACCACGTCCTGCGTCCGATCCCCATCGTTGGGGTTATCCCTGCTTCTGGAGTCGCCCTTCTGTTGCTCCGTTCTTGGGGTCTCTTCCAACTCTGGGATTCTGTGATTCAATGTGGCTGGATGGTCATTTGTTGGGAGGGCTTTGAGGGTGTCTTCCAGCATGGTAAAAGGTTGGACTGGATGGCCTTTGGGGTCTCTCCCAACCTGATGTCCATCTGTCAAGAGGGCTTTGAGGGTGTCTTCCTGTATGGTAAGGAGTTGGACTGAATGGCCTTTGGGGTCTCTCCCAACCTGATGGCCATCTGTTGGGAGGGCTTTGAGAGTATCTTCCTGCATGGAAAGAGATTGGACTGGATGACCTTTGGGGTCTCTTCCAACTTTAGGATGCTATGATTCAATGAGACTGAATGGCCATCTGTTGGGAGAGTTTTGATGGTGTCTTCCTGCATGGAAAGAGATTGGACTGGATGACCTTTGGGGTCTCTTCCAACTTTAGGATTCTATGATTCAATGAGACTGAATGGCCATCTGTTGGGAGAGTTTTGATGGTGTCTTCCTGCATGGAAAGAGATTGGATTGGATGGCCCTTGGGGTCTCTTCCAATTCTAGGATTACGTTATTCAGAGGCTGGATGGCCATCTGTCGCCAGAGTTTTGATGGTGTCTTCCTGCATGGAAAGAGATTGGACTCAATGACCTTTGGGGTCTCTTCCAATTTTAGGATTCTATGATTCAATGAGGCTGAATGGCCATCTGTCGGGAGGGCTTTGATGGTGTCTTCCTGCATGGTAAGGGGTTGGACTCCCCCAACCTGATGGCCATCTGTTGGGAGGGCGTTGAGGGTGTCTTCCTGCATGGAAAGAGATTGGACTAGATGACCTTTGGGGTCTCTTCCAACTTTCCATGGGGCTGGATGGCTATCTGTTGGGAGGGCTTTGATGGTGTCTTCCTGCATGGAAAGAGATTGGACTAGATGACTTTTGGGGTCTCTTAAAAATTTAGGATTCCATGATTCAATGAGGCTAGATGGCCATCTATTGCGAGGGCTTTGATTGTGTCTTCCTGCATTGTAAGGAGTTGGACTGGATGGCTTTTGGGATCTCTCCCAACCTGATGGCCATCTGTTGGGAGGGCTTTGAAGGTGTCTTCCTGCATGGTAAGGGGTTGGACTGGATGGCCCTTGGAGTCTCTTCCAATTCTAGGATTCCGTTATTGGATGGCCATCTGTTGGGAGAGTTTTGATGGTGTCTTCCTGTATGGAAAGAGATTGGACTAGATGACCTTTGGGGTCTCTTCCAACTATAGGTTTCTATGATTCAATGAGGCTAGATGGCCATCTGTTTGGAGAGTTTTGATGGTGTCTCCCTGCATGGTAAGGGCTTGGACCAGTTGACCTTTGGTGGTGTCTCTTCCAACTATAGGATTCTATGATTCAATGAGGCTAGATGGCCATCTGTTGGGAGGGCTTTGATGGTGTCTCCTTGCATCGTAAGGGGTTGGACCAGATGACCTTTGGTGGTGTCTCTTCCAACTATAGGATTCTATGTTTCAATGAGGCTAGATGGCCATCTATTGGGAGGGCTTTGATGGTATCTTCCTGCAATGTAAGGAGTTGGACTGGATGGCCTTTGGGGTCTCTCCCAACCTGATGGCCATCTGTCGGGAGAGCTTTGATGGTGTCTCCCTGCATAGTAAGGGCTTGGACCAGATGACCTTTGGTGGTGTCGCTTCCAACTATAGGATTCTACGATTCAATGAAGCTGGACGGCCATCTGTCAGGGAGGCTCTGATAGTGTTTTCCTGCATGGTAAGGGATTGGACTGGATAGCCTTTGGGGGTCCTTTCCAACTCTAGGATTCTATGATTCAGACTTAGAGCAGACCTGTCAATGTTCAGGAATTCTCAGAGGGGACTTTGTGAGTGTGTCAACATGAGGATGACCAGATAGCAAGCCAATGCAGAATTTCCCGACTGTTTTCTGGAGTTGAGCGGGGATTCGGACCCAGGACTTCCCGAGTCCCAGTCCAACAGTTCGAAGGTCCCCAGATCTAGAAGAATGATGCCACACCACCCAAAAAAACTGCTTTAGGCCTTAATCCTGAGTGCAAAACCATGCAAATCCCTTTCTTGTGTCGGCCTGGGAGCGAGCACAGAAGCCGGCTTAGCTGCAATGTAGTCGGAGGAAGGTGGGCAAGCTGAGGCGCTCGTCTCGACAGCTCGAAAGGATTTTTTTTTTTTGCTATAGTAATCACCTGAAAATTGCAAAAATGTGGCCTTTTGTAAACAAAAGGAAAAAAATCGTACATGTGGATGGGAATATAGGGTCCGAAAATGTAGGAAGACACAATCAAAGCACTCCCGGCAGATGGCCACCCAACTTAAAAGGAGACTCCAGTGGACTCTGAATCATGGATAGCCCTGACCATTAGGAAGTTCTTCCTCTTGATGCAGAAACGCATTGGCCTTTTCCGCTGACCTCACAACCTCTGAGGATGCCTGCCATAGATGTAGGCGAAACGTCAGGAGAGAATGCTTCTAGAACATGGCCGTATAGCTCAAAAAACCTACAACAACCCAGCCTTGCTTTCTATCTGCATTCTCATTAACTTGACTCTCATTGACTTCTGCGCCTGCCAAATCATCTTCAGAGAGTTGCTCTGAGAAAAACTGTGAAGGGCCCCTCCCAGGAATGTGACCTTGTGAATCTTCCTGAGACATCTGAGCTTATCTCAGGCCCGGCAAACCCTCATCCCCATTGCCAACAGACCCAGGCCCACCATCAGGAACGACTTGTCTGTTGGAGGCACGTGCCAATGTTGCAATTAGCCACCTTCCCCCAGGCAGCAATCAGCCAGGCTTTGAAGCTGCAAGGCTATTCAGTGCTAATTAGGCTGGCCAGTGGCAACATTTACACTTGCCTCAAGCAAACAAGAGTTCTTTCTCCCACCCTGGATATTGCTCCAGAGATATATAAACCTCATTTGCCTAGTTTCCCAAAGACCTCACAACCTCTGAGGATGCCTGCCATAGATGTGGGTGAAATGTCAGGAGAGAATGCTTCTGGAAAAAGACCATACTGCCCGGAAAACTCACAGCAACTTAGTGATTCTGGTCATGAAGCCTTCAACAACTAATGGACTGTTTTCAAACCAAGTGCAAAGATACAAGGATGGGTATTTTTTGGGGCGTGTACATATTTGTAATGCTGTGCCAAGGTGTGGGGTATGGAATGGGTGTGTTTGCATGCCCTCCAGTCACCCGTTAACTTGGGTAACCCCATGCATTTCAGGGGATGTGCAAGGCCAAGAATCTCCAGTTTCTTCCTCTGAAATATATTACCTGACATTCATCATCATCATTATGGTATTGTTTACCTGGGCCAGAGAATTTTGCTGGTTCTCCGTATCCGCGGATTTTCGGATACAAGATCCGCGGATCTTCGGATACAACCATATATGGCTTGGAAATATATATATAACACCTTGGCTTTGCATTTTGTATAACTCATGCCACTTTACTGCATAGTTGTATATAAAGAGACTCATAAATATACTTTTGTGTCACTCAACAAAGAAACAACAACAACAAACATCGTAAATCTTAATGGCAGGGTTTCAGCATAAATCTCAATACGGAATTTGGGGCGCAGTATTCGTTTGGCCAGTTCCTTCCTCTGAAATATCATCATTATGGTTTTGCAGATTCAGCCTTTGTTTACCTGGGCCAGAGAATTTTGCTGGTTCTCCGTATCCGCAGATTTTTGGATACAAGATCCGCAGATCTTCGGATACTTAGTTTGGGCTGGACATTTTGCCAGTTCCTTCCTCTGAAATATCATCATTATGATATTGCAGATTCAGCCTTTGTTTAGTTGGGCCAGAGAATTTCGCTGGTTCTCCGTATCTGCGGATTTTCAGATACAAGATCCGCGGATTTTCAGATACAAGATCCGCGGATCTTCGGATACAACCATATAAGGCTTGGAGATATATATATATATCACCTTGGCTTTGCATTTTGTATAACTCATGCCACTTTACTGCATGTAAAGAGACTCATAAATATACTTTTGTGACACTCAACAAAGAAACAACAACAACAAACATCGTAAATCTTAATGGCAGGGTTTCAGCATAAATCTCAATACGGAATTTGGGGCGCAGCATATTTCCTTCCTCTGAAATATCATCATTATGGTATTGCAGATTTAGCCTTTGTTTACCTGGGCCAGAGAATTTTGCTGGTTCTCCATATCCGCGGATTTTAGGATACAATATCCGCAGATCTTCGGATACAACCATATATGGCTTGGAAATATATATATATATATAACATTGGCTTTGCATTTTGTATAACTCATGCCACTTTACTGCATGTAAAGAGACTCATAAATATACTTTTGTGTCACTCAACAAAGAAACAACAACCACAACAACAACAAACATCGTAAGTCTTAATGACAGAGTTTCAACATGAATCTCATTACGGAATTTGGGGCGCAGTATTAGTTCAGCCCAGATATTTTGCTAGTTCCTTCCTCTGAAATATCCTCATTATGGTATTGCAGATTCAGCCTTTGTTTACTTGGGCCAGAGAATTTCGCTGGTTTTCCGTATCCGCGGATTTTTGGATACAAGATCCGCGGATCTTCGTATACAACCCTATATGGCTTGGATATATATATATATATCACTTTGGCTTTGCATTTTGTATGACTCATGCCACTTTACTGCATGTAAAGAGACTCATAAATATACTTTTGTGTCACTCAACAAAGAAACAACAACCACAACAACAACAAACATTGTAAGTCTTAATGACAGGGTTTCAATATGAATCTCAATACGGAATTTGGGGCGCAGTATTAGTTCGGCCCAGACATTTTGCCAGTTCCTTCCTCTGAAATCTCATCATTATGGTTTTGCACATTCAGCCTTTGTTTACTTGGGCCAGAGAATTTCGCTGGTTCTCCGTATCCGCAGATTTTCGGATACAAGATCCGCGGATCTTCGGATACAACCATATATGGCTTGGATATATATCATATATCACCTTGGCTTTGCATTTTGTATAACTCATGCCACTTTAATGCAGGTAAAGAGACTCATAAATATACTTTTGTGTCACTGAACAAAGAAACAACAACAACAAACATCGTAAGTCTTAATGACATGGTTTCAACATGAATCTCAATACGGAATTTGGGGCGCAGTATTAGTTCGACCCAGACATTTTGCCAGTTCCTTCCTCTGAAATATCATCATTATGGTTTTGCAGCTTCAGCCTTTGTTTACTTGGGTCAGAGAATGTTGCTGGTTTTCCGTATCCGCGGATTTTCAGATACAAGATCCGTTTGCCGTATTTCCCTATGGTTGCATTTCCAAACTCAAATGCAAAACAAACCAGAACATCTGGAAATGCATTATTCTTCTGGAAGGGATGGAGAGGCCTTTGATGCTCTCGCTGACCCCTTGACCCAACTGGCAACCTTTTCCCCCAAATCCGCATTTCTTCAGCTGCGGAATGCCGATCTCCGCCATAGGGAATCCCTTGGAGATCTCCTGTTTTGAGCAAGGAGATCTTCAAGATTTGCGGACCTCCAGGATTGTGGGTTGCTTGCGTTTGTCCGTCCTGCAAAGCTGTCTCCCCCAAGGAAACCCCCCAAATTGGGATGTCCAGCTAACTTTGGAGGAGTTGAGGTTGTTGAATCCGGAGACGTGGTCCTTCTTCCGCCTCGGGATCTTGTATTTTCCCCGATTACGCACTTTATTTTTGCTCCGGTTGCGTGTCTTTGGGACCACACCTGACACCTGGACGTTGGAGAGTTTCGCGTCCGTCCGAGTTGAAATTTCTAGAGCAGGAAGAGAGGAGTTTCGGGTTGTTTTCATAAGATCCTAGAGTTGGGAGAGACCCCCAAAGGCCATCCAGTCCAACCCCATTCTGTTATAAGAGAAGGCACAATCAAAGCCCTCCCAACAGATGGCCATCCAGCCGCATTGAATTGTACAATCCTAGAGTTGAAAGGGACCCCCAAAGGCCATCCAGTCCAACCCCTTTCTATCATACAGGAGGACACAATCAAAGCCCTCCCAACAGATGGCCATCCAGCCTCATGGAATCGTTGAATCCTAGAGTTGGAAGGGGCTCCCAGAGGACATTCAGTCCAACCCCATTCTGTCATAAGAGAAGGCACAATCAAAGCCCTCCCAACAGATGGCCATCCAGCCTAATGGAATCATAGAATCCTAGTATCATACAGGGGGACACAAAGCCCTCCCAACAGATGGCCATCGAGCTTCATTGAATCGTATATTCCTAGAAAGGGGCCCCAAGAGGACATCCAGTCCAACCCCATTCTGTTATAAGAGAAGGCACAATCAAAGCCCTCTCAACGGATGGCCATCCAGTCTCATTGCAGAATTTGGAATAGATGGAAATGTTTTGAGATTGGGACCTCGGGCACTCAGCGTTTGTCTGAGCCGGCATAACTCGGAGGTACCCATCCGGATAATGTATGCAAATCAGGCCTATTAGGCATCATTTATTCCCAGCCCCACAGCAAAGGGCAAAAGGGGGGCTTCCAGACCCTGTCGGCTCACAGAGAAGTAATGTCAGACTGCATTCCTTCTCCAGTGTAGATGCAACCTAGGTTGCAAATTCCTTCTGTTGATGCAGACTGGAATTGCATTGGCCTTGTGTGCTGCAGCATTGCACTATGGGTCTCCTATTATTATTATTATTATTATTATTATTATTATTATTTACTAGCCGTCTCCTGCCACGCGTTGCTGTGGCCCACATGGGGATTTTGTGTGGGAGGTTTGGCCCAATTCTATCCTTGGTGGGGTTTAAAATGCTCTGTGATTGCAGGTGAACTATAAATCCCGGCAACTACAAATCCCAAATGTCAGGATTCTATTTTCCCCAAACTCCACCAGTGCTTACATTTGGGCATATTGAGTATTCGTGTAGAGTTTGGTCCAGATCCATCATTGTTTGAGTCCACAGTACTCTCTGGATGTAGGTGAACTACAACTCTAAAACTCAAGGTCAATGCCCACCAAACCCTTCTAATATTCTCTATTGGGCATGGGAGTCCTGTATGTCATGTTTGGTTCAATACCATAATTGGTGGAGTTCAGAATGGTCTTTGATTGTAGGTGAACTATAAATCCCAGCAACTACAACTCCCAAATGTCACGGTCTATTCTCCCCAAACTCCATCTGTGTTCATATTTGGGCATATGGAATATTTGTGCCAAGTTTGGTCCAGATCCATCATTGTTTGAGTCCACAGTGCTCGCTGGATGTAGGTGAACTACAACTCTCAAACTCAAGGTCAATGCCCACCAATCCCTTCTAGTGTTTTCTATTGGGCATGGGAGTCCTGTGTACCGAGTTTGGTTCAATTGTATTGTCGGTGGGGTTCAGAATGCTCTTTGATTGTAGGTGAACTATAAATCCCAGCAACTACAACTCCCAAATGACAAAATTGTTGTTTTTTTTTTTTAGTGAAGGACATACATTGGGTTGTTAGGTGTATTGTGTCCAAATTTGGTGTCAATTTATCTAGTGGTTTTTGAGTTCTGTGAATACCACAAATATTATTATTATTATTATTATTATTATTATTATTATTATTAATCTATTCCTAGATCCCTTTTGCATGGCCTTTTTTCCAGCCAAGTGTCACCCATTTTCTATATCTTGAGTATTTTTAGTCCCAAAAGTTACTTTTCTCGAGCTCAGAGCCAATATGACTGCCTATGAGAGCTAGAGGTTCATCTGGCCCTATGGAATTGGCTCCAAAGGAGGGAATTTTGGGTCCAGTTGATAGAAGAAAAGCCCACAAATCACCAAAGGGTGTGGAGTGGCCTTGGACCGAGCCATTCGGTGGCCAGGGAATGGCGTGGTGTGTGTAACCTTGGCTCCTAAGCCTCCCGTTCAGCTTTCCAGAAGCCCGGGCCAAGTGACCGAGGGAGCGACCTGATGGGTTGTCCTCCCTTGCTTTACTCCGTTTCCAATGAAGTCATTGGAGGGGAATGTTACTGTAATGCTCCCAGCCAAAAAGGGAAAGAGTTGGCGGGTCCCCTTGCTGGACTTGTCAACAATGCTTTGCAACGAAAGGCCTTGGACTACAACTCCCACCATCCCCAGACCTGGGATGTCCATGCTGTGGATTGTGGGAGTTATAGTCCACCTCCCATCCAAAATACACATGGTCATCCAATTTTGGCGGGTGTGATTAATGTAAAGTTTGTCCAGTTTGGGTTGTGGTTTTTGTCATTTTGTTGTTTGTGCAGTTTAATCAACTTTTCGCATGTTTTTGTGATCGAACTCATTGATAACCTAGGAACAAAAATCGTAATATGAGGGGCATCTACATTGTTTGGGACCCCTGTCAACACCATGGCTCGACGCTATGGGATTGTGGGAGTTGTAGTTCTGCAAGGTCTTTCGCCTGCTCTTCCAAAGAGTGCTGGTGCCTCATCAGACTAAAACACCCAAGATTCAATAGCCATGACTATTAAAGAGGTGTCCATTCCGCAAATGGAATATGCTGCCTGGGAGTCTTCTAGAGGCTGACTGGCCATCTGTCGGGAGTGCTTTGATTGTGTCTTCCTGCTGATGGAGGCTCCTCCTTTGGAGGCTTTTAAGCAGAGGCTGGATGGCCACCTGTCGAGAGGGCTTTGATTGTGTCTTCCTGGCAGTGGAGGCTCCTCCTTTGGAGGCTTTTAAGCAGAGGCTGGATGGCCATCTGTTGGGAGTGCTTCAATTGTGTCTTCCTGCTGATGGAGGCTCCTCCTTTGGAAGCTTTTAAGCAGAGGCTGGATGGCTATCTGCCAGGAGGGCTTTGATTGTGTCTTCCTGGTGGTGGAGGCTCCTCCTTTGGAGGCTTTTAAGCAGAGGCTGGATGGCTATCTGCCAGTAGGGCTTTGATTGTGTCTTCCTGGTGGTGGAGGCTCCTCCTTTGGATGATTTTAAGCAGAGGCTGGATGGATGGCCATCTGTCGGGAGGATTTTGATTGTGTCCTCCTGGTGGTCGATGCTTCTCCTTTGGAGACTTTTAAACAGAGGCTGGATGGATGGCCATCTATCGGGAGGATTTTGATTGTGTCTTCCTGTTGGTGGAGGCCCCTCCTTTGGAGGCTTTTAAGCAGAGGCTGAATGGTCATCTGTCGGGAGGGCTTTGATTGTGCATTCCTGGCAGTTGAGGCTCCTCCTTTGGATACTTTCAAGCAGAGGCTGGATGGCCACCTGCCGGGGGGGCTTTGATTGTGTCTTCCTGTTGGTGGAGGCCCCTCCTTTGGAGGCTTTTAAGCAGAGGCTGAATGGTCATCTGTCGGGAGGGCTTTTATTGTGTCTCCCTGGTGGTGGAGGCTTTTAAGCAGAGGCTGGATGGTCATCTGTAGGGAGGGCTTTGATTGTGTCTTCCTGGTGGTGGAGGCTCCTCCTTTGGAGGTTGATAAGCAGAGGCTGGATAGCCATTTGTTGGGAAAGCTTTGATTGTGTCTTCATGGTGGTGGAGGCTCCTCCTTTGAAGGCTTTTAAGCAGAGACTGGATGGCCACCTGTCGGGAGGGCTTTGATTGTGTCTTCCTGGTGGTGGAGGCTTTTAAGTAGAGGTCGGATGGTCACCTTTCAGGAGGGCTTTAATTGTGTCTTCCTGGCGGTGGAGGCTCCTCCTTTGGAGGCTTTTAAGCAGAGACTGGATGGATGGCCATCTGTCGGGAGGATTTTGATTGTGTCCTCCTCGTGGTCAATACTCTTCCTTTGGAGGATTTTAAGCAGGGGCTGGATGGCCATCTGTCAGAAGGATGTTGATTGTGTCTTCCTGGTGGTGGAAGCTCCTCCTTTGGATACTTTTAAGCCGAGGTTGAATGGCCACCTGTCGGGAGGGCTTTGGTTGTGTCTTCCAGGTGGTGGAGGCTTTTAAGCAGAGGCTGGATGGCCACCTGTCGGGAGGGCTTTGATTGTGTCTTCCTGGTGGTGGAGGCTTCTCCTTTGGAGGCATTGAAGCAGAGACTGGATGGATGGCCATCTGTCGGGAGGGTTTTGATTGTGTCTTCCTGGTGGTTGATGCTCCTCCTTTGCAGGATTGTAAGCAGAGACTGGATGGATGGCCATCTGTCGGGAGGGTTTTGATAGCGTTTTCCTGGTTGTGGAGGCTCCTCCTTTGGAGGCTTTTAAGCAGAGGCTGGATGGCCATCTGTTGGGAGAGCTTTGATTGTGTCTTCCAAACAACTGTGCCTTTATTTACCTTTCTCCTTCGAAAATTCCTCTGCTTTTTGGGGGAGAGAAAGTGTGGGAGATGCAGTTCCACTTTTGCATTCTTGGTCATCCTTTTCCGAAGGGCGTCTTTTTCGGCATCCCCAGCTGCCTTGGCAGCTCCGCTCGGCTCTGTCCATTGTTCTCAAATGAGATTTTGCCGGCAGCTTGGGATGCGGAAACGTCTTCCTTTCCCTCTGGCGAGTTTGCTGGACAGTTTCGTCACTCATTGAATCTTCGGGTGAAAGGACCCCCAAAGGTCATCTAGACCAGGCATGGGCAAACTTTGACCCTCCAGGTGTTTTGGACTTCAACTCCCACAATTCCTAACAGCCTCCGGTCCTTTCCTTTTCCTCCTCAGCCGCTTAAGCCTTTGTTTACATTCAGAAGGACAAAACGGGAGACTCCCTTTCCGAATCCCGGGTGTATTCGGATTCGGCTGAAGAACCCCCAAAGCGGCTGAAGGACCCCCAAAGCGGCTGAAGGACCCCCAAAGTGGCTGAAGGACCCCCAAAGTGGCTGAAGGATCCCCAAAGCGGCTGAAGGACCCCCAAAGTGGCTGAAGGATCCCCAAAGTGGCTGAAGGACCCCCAAAGTGGCTGAAGGATCCCCAAAGCGGCTGAAGGACCCCCAAAGTGGCTGAAGGATCCCCAAAGTGGCTGAAGGATCCTCAAAGCGGTTGAAGGACCCCCAAAGTGGCTGAAGGACCCCCAAAGTGGCTGAAGGATCCTCAAAGTGGCTGAAGGACCCCAAAACGGCTGAAGGACCCCCAAAGTGGCTGAAGGACCCCCAAAGTGGCTGAAGGATCCCCAAAGCGGCTGAAGGACCCCCAAAGTGGCTGAAGGATCCCCAAAGTGGCTGAAGGACCCCCAAAGTGGCTGAAGGATCCCCAAAGCGGCTGAAGGACCCCCAAAGTGGCTGAAGGATCCCCAAAGTGGCTGAAGGATCCTCAAAGCGGTTGAAGGACCCCCAAAGTGGCTGAAGGACCCCCAAAGTGGCTGAAGGATCCTCAAAGTGGCTGAAGGACCCCAAAACGGCTGAAGGACCCCCAAAGTGGCTGAAGGACCCCCAAAGCGGTTGAAGGACCCCCAAAGTGGCTGACGGACCCCCAAAGTGGCTGACGGACCCCCAAAGTTGTTGAAGGATCCCCAAAGCAGCTGAAGGACCCCCAAAGCGGCTGAAGGATCCCCAAAGCGGCTGAAGGACCCCCAAAGCGGCTGAAGGATCCCCAAAGCGGCTGAAGGATCCCCAAAGCGGCTGAAGGATCCTCAAAGCAGCTGGACCCCCAAAGTGGCTGAAGGACCCCCAAAGTGGCTGAAGGACCCCCAAAGTGGCTGAAGGATCCCCAAAGCGGCAGAAGGATCCCCAAAGCGGCAGAAGGACCCCCAAAGTGGCTGAAGGATCCCCAAAGTGGCTGAAGAATCCTCAAAGCGGCTGAAGGATCCTCAAAGCGACTGAAGGACCCCCAAAGTGGCTGAAGGACCCCCAAAGTGGCTGAAGGATCCCCAAAGTGGCTGAAGGACCCCCAAAGTGGCTGAAGGATCCCCAAAGAGGCTGAAGGACCCCCAAAGTGGCTGAAGGACCCCCAAAGCGGCTGAAGGACCCCCAAGTGGCTGAAGGATCCCCAAAGAGGCTGAAGGATCCCTAAAGAGGCTGAAGGATCCCCAAAGAGGCTGAAGGATCCCCAAAGTGGCTGAAGGATCCCCAAAGAGGCTGAAGGACCCCCAAAGAGGCTGAAGGATCCCCAAAGAGGCTGAAGGACCCCCAAAGTGGCTGAAGGATCCTCAAAGCGGCTGAAGGATCCCCAAAGCGGCTGAAGGACCCCCAAAGTGGCTGAAGGATCCTCAAAGCGGCTGAAGGACCCCCAAAGTGGCTGAAGGATCCTCAAAGTGACTGAAGGACCCCCAAAGTGGCTGAAGGACCCCCAAGGTGGCTGAAGGACCCCGAAGTGGCTGAAGGACCCCCAAAGTGTCTGAAGGATCCCCAAAGTGGCTGAAGGACCCCCAAAGTGGCTGAAGGACCCCCAAAGCGGCTGAAGGACCCCCAAAGTGGCTGAAGGACCCCCAAATGTCAAAGGCTGAAGGAGAAAGCCTTTGTTTACATTCAGATGTCCGAAACAGGGGACCTCCTTTCCGAATCCCGGATGAGGCCCCAATATTTACTTAAGCTGCTGAAAGGCCTAAGGCTGTTAGGAATTGTGGGAGTTGAAGTCCAAAACACTTGGAGGGCCGAAGTTTGCGCACGCCTGCTCTAAACTAACACTCATTCTGTCTTATAGGAAACAAGCTTGGAGTTTGGTAACCCTTCACCGGAGGCCAATTTCTGCGTATTTCCTTCAAATTAGATTAAATTCAGGACACGTCTCGCCATTGGGTGGGAATTGCTAATGTTCAGCCATGCACGGAAGACGCGCAGATTGCCGGGCATCAAAGGCGACACACCTGAAAACGTCTGGTTACGAACCATTTCATGGGTTGGGCTCATAGGTGTGTTTCTAGGTGGGCCTTTGGAGTCCTTCTCTGGAAGCCTTTATGCCAAGGCTAGATGGCCATCTATCGGGAGGGCTTTGATTGTGTCCTCCTGGATAGTAGAAGAGGGTGGACGTTGGAGTGTTTTCCAACTCTAGTGGGATATAGACTTCTTGAGAGTCTGGTGGAGTCTCCTTCTCTGGAGGCTTTTAAGCCGAGGCTGGATGGCCATCTGTCGGGAAGGCTTTGATTGTGTCCTCCTGGAAAGTAGAACAGGGTAGACGTTGGAGTCTCTTCCAACTCTAGTGAGATATAGACTGCCTGAGAGTCTGGTGGAGTCTCCTTCTCTGGAGGCTTTCAAGCCGAGGCTGGATGGCCATCTATCGGGCGGGCTTTGATTGTGTCCTCCTGGATAGTAGAAGAGGGTGGACATTGGAGTCTCTTCCAACTCTAGATGGATATAGACTGCCAGAGAGTCTGGTGGAGTCTCCTTCTCTGGAGGCTTTTAAGCCGAGGCTGGATGGCCATCTGTCGGGAGGGCTTTGATTGTGTCCTCCTGGATAGTAGAAGAGGGTGGACGTTGGAGTCTTTTCCAACTCTAGTTGGATATAGACTGCCAGAGAGTCTGGTGGAGTCTCCTTCTCTGGAGGCTTTTAAGCTGAGGCTGGATGGCCATCTGTCCGGAAGGCTTTGATTGCATCCTCCTGGATAGTAGAAGCGGGTGGATGTTGGAGTCTTTTCCAACTCTAGTGAGATATAGACTGCCTGAGAGTCTGGTGGAGTCTCCTTCTCTGGAGGCTTTCAAGCCGAGGCTGGATGGCCATCTGTCGGGAGGGCTTTGATTGTGTCCTCCTGGATAGTAGAAGAGGGTGGACGTTGGAGTCTTTTCCAACTCTAGTGAGATATAGACTGCCTGAGAGTCTGGTGGAGTCTCCTTCTCTGGAGGCTTTTAAGCCGAGGCTGGATGGCCATCTCTCGGGAGGGTTTTGATTGTGTCCTGGATAGCTAGTGGGCACTGGAGAGGAGGCGACTAGCCGAATACGTTCTTCTTTGCCTTCCCTTTCTGGCTCAGGCCTTTAATGCCAGATGGCGGATCTCCAACCCGGAGAAGATTGCCGTGCCCAATCTTCTCTTGTCCTTGGATCCCTGCCACTCTGTTCGTTTGCAAGCAATCCCATCCCGCTTTCCTGAGGCCCGCGTGCCAATCTCCTGCCAAGCCCATCATCCCCTCCCGGAGAGAGGATTAGAGCGGTGGGAGAAATGCAGTTTAGTTCTAAGCTCCATCTGTGTGAAGCACTTCACTCTTCTTCCGTCTTCTCTTCTGCATCTTTCCTTCCTTCTCTCCTTCCTCGCATCTCTCCTCTTTTCTTTCCCCTTCCTCTTCTTCTCTTTGTTGTCGTTCTCTTCTGGCTCCACTTCCTTCTCTTCTTCCTCTCTTCGTTCCTCCTCTTCCTTTATTTCATTTTCTTATTCCTCCACCTCTTCTCTCTTTCATCCTCTTTCTCATCTTCTCACTCTTCTCCCTTTTTTCTTCCTTCTCTTCTTCCTCTCTTCCTTCCTTCTTCCTTCTCCTCCTCTTTTTCTCTTTCTTCCTCTCCTCTTGTCCTTATTACTTCATCTTATTCCTTCTCCAACTCCTTTTCTTTCCCCTCTTTCTTCTCTCCCTGTCTTCTTCTTCTCCTTCCTCCCTCCCTCCCTTCCTTCTTTCTTTCTCTTTCTCTTTTTCTCTTTCTTCCTCTCCTGTTGTCTTCATTCGCTTCTTGGTCTTCTTCCTTTTTCCCCTCCTTTTCTTTCCCCTCTTTCTTATCTCCCTATCTTCTCCCCCTCCCTCCCTCCCTTCTTTCTCCTCTTTTTCTCTTTCTTCCTCTCTTGTCCTCACTTGCTTCTTGGTCTTTTTCTTTCTCTTCCTCTTTGTTCCTCTTCCTTTACTTCATCTTCTTCCTTCTTCACCTCCTTTTCTTTCCTCTCTTTCTTCTTTCCATATCTTCGCCCCCTTCCTTCCTTCCTTCCTTCCTTCCTTCCTTCCTTCCTTCCTTCCTTCCTTCCTTCCTTCCTTCCCCTCCTCATTTTCTCTTTCTTCCTCTCCTCTTGTCCTCTTTCGCTTCTTGGTCTTCTTCCTTCTCTTCCTCTTTGTTCCTCTTCCTTTACTTCACCTTCTTCCTTCTCCACCTCCTTCCCCCCCTTTTTTTCTTCTCTCCCCATCTTCTCCCCCTTCCTTCTTTCTCCTCCTCTTTTTCTCTTTCTTCCTCTCCTCTTATCCTCATTCACTCCTTGGTCTTCTTCCTTCTCTTCCTTTACTTCATTCTAATTCCTTCTCTTTCCCATCTTCCTTCCCTTCCTTCCTTCCTTTTCCTCTTTTCCTCTTTCTTCCTCTCCTCTTGTCCTCATTCGCTTCTTGGTCTTCTTCCTTCTCTTCCTCTCTTGGTTCCTCTTCCTTTACTTCATCTTCTTCCTTCTCCACGTCCTTTTATTTCCCCTCTTTCTTCTCTCCCTGTCTTCTCCCCCATCCTTCCTTCCTTCCTTCCTTCTCCTCTTTTTCTCTTTCTTCCTCTCCTCTTGTCCTCATTCGCTTCTTGGTCTTCTTCCTTCTCTTCCTCTCTTTGTTTCTCTTCCTTTACCTCATTCTAATTCCTTCTCTTTCCCCTCTTTCCCCTCTTTCTTCTCTCTTTTCCTTCCTTCCTTCCTTCCTTCCTTCCTTCTCCTCCTCTTTTTCTCTTTCTTCCTCTCCTCTGATCCTCATTTGCTTCTTGGTCTTCTCTTCCTCTTTGCTCCTCTTCCTTTACTCCTTCTCCTTCCCCTCTTTCTTCTCCCCCTATCTTCTCCCTTTCCCTTCCTTCTCTTTTTCTCTTTCTTCCTCTCCTCTTTTCCTCATTCACTTCTTGGTATTCTTCCTTCTCTTTCCCTTCTTTCTTCTCTCCCTGCCTTCTCCCTTTTCTTTCTCTTCTCCTCCTCTTCATCTTCTTCCTTCCTCTCTCAAATGAGCTTATCTGGGGAGAGAGAGACCACGTCTTCGGATGCCTTGGCCGTGGTCCACGGAGGGCTTTAGAGCTCATCCCCATCACCTTGAACCGCGTACGGCAATAGTCCCATTGTTGTTGGTGAGACTGTGTTGTGTTGACCGTGTCGGCCTTTCCCTGGCGTTGGGTGGGTTTGTGTTTCCTTGCGATGCCCTTTGGAGCCCGCCAACCCTTTTTTCCCACACGTCCCCGGGACTGATTTGGAAAGATAGATGGGGAATGATATTTGGATTGGCCACCCGATCCGGTGCCACATAACAAAGGATTTGGAGAGTGCTCAACCGGGATAAAAATACCCCGAGGACGGATTACGCTCCAGCCCCGAGCCAGAAGAACGCGGTTTTTCCAGAGGTGAGAATCCCTGTGCAAATCCACCGTATCGGGGTGAATTCCACACCAGAGGAGAGAGACAGGAACATTGGGGTGTCTGCGGTGGAGAAAACAGCCTGTGATTGTGTCATTTACTTCTCAGTGTGCAAGGAGAAGGAATATCTGAGAACAGGTCCATTGTCGGCAGGGTCATGCAAATTCCACACCAATGGAGAGAGAAAGGAACACTGGGATGTGTAGTGGTGGAGGAAACAGCCTGTGATTGTGTCATTTACTTCTCACTGTTCAAGGAGAAGGAATATCTGAGAACAGGTCCATAGTCAGCGGGTTCATGCAAATTCCACACCCGTGGAGAGAGAAAGGAACACTGGGATGTCTGTGGTGGAGGAAACAACCTGTGATTGTGTCATTTACTCCTCGCTGTGCAAGGAGAAAGAATATCTGAGAACACAAGTATCTCCAGGTCCATCGTCGGCGGGGTCATGCAAATTCCAAACCAATGGAGAGAGAAAGGAACACTGGGAAGTCTGTGGTGAGGAAACAACCTGTAATTGTGTCATTTACTCCTCACTGTGCAAGGAGAAAGAATATCTGAGAACACAAGTATCTCCAGGTCCATCGTCGGCGGGGTCATGCAAATTCCAAACCAATGGAGAGAGAAAGGAACACTGGGAAGTCTGTGGTGGAGGAAACAGGCTGTGATTGTGTCATTTACTTCTCGCTGTGCAAGGAGAAGGAATATCTGAGAACACAAGTATCTCCAGGTCCATCGTCGGAAGGGTCATGGAAATTCGACACCGATGGAGAGAGAAAGGAACACTGGGATGTCTATAGCGGAGGAAACAACCAGTGATTGAGTCCTTTGCTTCTAGCTGTGCAAGGAGAAGGAATATCAGAGAACACAAGTATCTCCAGGTCCATCATCGTTGGGGGTCATGCAAATTCCACACCAGTGGAGAGAGAAAGGAACACTGGGATGTCTGTATTGGAGGAAACAGCCTGTGATTGTGTCATTTACTTCTGTTATAATAATAATAATAATAATAATAATAATAATAATAATCTGAAATAACGAAGGCATGGCAACCACTGTTTGTGTTTACGGACCCCATTTCCTTCCCCATTTCGCCCAGTTCCGAGTCAACAAACAGAGGGTTGATAAGGAATTGCTTGAGTTTCCTTTTTTCTCAATTCGGGTGGAGGGTGAAAAGTTGGAAGGTTTTAGTGTATATAACACCAAAAAGAAACACAAATACGCCCCACGCCGAAGCGTTGCAGAGCCCACTCCTCTAAGTCAATATTTAGAAGGTGGTAAAACGAGAAGGGAGGGAAAACTATTCACTTTGTCCTGTGTTTACTCTCTTTTTTAGGAAAGCCAAGGGCCCGATGCACCCATCCCATCCCAGTTTGAGGACTGGAAACGACTTGGCGGACGGAATGGGGAGGTAAAGTCCGACATCTTCCCGAACGCAATGCGTGGACGCAAAGTGACCAGGATGACCACTCGAGGATGGATCGGCAAGTAAGTTGCGTTACTTTCGGTTAGCCGTTGGCTACTTATTTATTCTCTCAGGTCCGTTTGTTGTGCAGACAGGGACGAAAATGGTGAGAAGTAGTGGGTGGGGGTCATGCAAGTTTCACACCAATGGAGAGAGAAAGGAACACTGGGGTGTCTGTGGTGGAGAAAACAGCCTGTGGTTGTGTCATTTACTTCTCATTGTGTAAGGAGAAGGAACATCTGAGAGCACAAGTATCTCTAGATCCATCATTGGAAGGGTCATGCAGATTCCACACCAATGGAGAGAGAAAGGAACACTGGGGTGTCTATAGTGGAGGAAACAGCCTGCTATTGTGTCATTTACTTCTTGCTGTGCAAAGAAAAGGAATATTTGAGAACATAAGTATCTCTAGGTCCATCGTCGGCGGGTTCATGCAAATCCCACACCACTGGAGAGAGAAAGGAACACTGGGATGTCTGTGGTGGAGGAAACAGCCTGTGATTGTCTCATTTACTTCTCGCTGTGCAAAGAAAAGGAATATTTGAGAACATAAGTATCTCCAGGTCCATCGTCGGCGAGGTCATGGAAATTCCACACCAGTGGAGAGAGAAAGGAACACTGGGATGTCTGTGGTGGAGGAAACAGCCTGTGATTGTGTCATTTATTCCTCGCTGTGTAAGGAGAAGGAATATCTGAGAACACAAGTATCTCCAGATCCATCATCGGAAGGGTCATGCAAATTCCACACCAGTAGAGAGAGAAAGGAACACTGGGATGTCTGGTGGAGGAAAAACATACAATCTAGGATGGAATTGTCCTTGAATGAAAGTGTTCACTTGGTGGTGGGCAGTATGGTGTTGGTGGAGGAAATCCTAGAGTTTCACGGAGTCCCAAAAGGCCATCTAGTCCAACCCCATTCTGTCATAATGGGAGGCACCATCTAAGCCCTCCTGACAGATGGCCATCCATCTTCTGTATCTTAGAATCCTAGAGTTCAAAGTTGCCCTAAAAGGCCATCTAGTCCAACCTCATTCTGTCATAATGGGAGGCACCATCAAAGCCCTCCCGACAGATGTCCATCCAGCTTCTGAATCATCAAATCGTAGAGTTTGACGGGATCCCAAAAGGCCACCTAGTCCAACCTCATTTTGGGGAAGCACCATCAAAGCCCTCCCGACAGATGGCCCTCCAGCTTCTGAATCATAGAATGCTAGAGTTCGAAGTGGCCCCAAAAGGTCATCTAGTCCAACCCCATTCTGTCATAATGGGAAGCACCATCTAAGCCCTTCCAACAGATGGCCATCCAGCTTCTGAATCATAGAATCCTAGAGTTTGACGGGGTCCCAAAAGGCCATCTAGTCCAAACGCATTGTGTCATAATGGAGGCACTAATCAAAGCCCTCCCGACAGATGGCCATCCAGCTTCTGAATCATAGAAACCTAGAGTTTGACGGGGTCCCAAAAGGCCATCTAGTCCAACCCCATTCTGTCATGATGGGAAGCACAATCAAAGCCCTCCCGACAGATGTCCATCCAGCTTCTGAATCATAGAATCCTAGAGTTTGACGAGGTCCCAAAAGGTCATCTAGTCCAACCCCATTCTGTCATAATGGGAGGCACCATCAAAGCCTTCCCGACAGATGTCCATCCAGCTTCTGAATCATAGAATCCTAGAGTTTGACGAGGTCCCAAAAGGTCATCTAGTCCAACCCCATTCTGTCATAATGGGAAGCACCATCTAAGCCCTCCTGACAGATGGCCATCCAGCTTCTGAATCATAGAATCCTAGAGTTCGAAGTGGCCCCAAAAAGCCATCTAGTCCAACCCCATTCTGTCATAATGGGGGGCACCATCAAAGCCCTCCCGACAGATGTCCATCCACCCACTGAATCATAGAATCCTACAGTTGGGACCCCAAATGGCCAAAACACCTGGAGGGCCCATACATTCCTCCTAAATCCTCTCCATACTTTTGACCATCTCTGGACGCCTTCCACCTTGCCCGTCTTCGGCTTGCATTGCGGTGCCCGGTCCTTTGACTCTATATCTCCCTGGCAACCCTCCTACCCTCCGGGGGATGGAAATTCCTCCGTTGTGAGTCACCTCCACCAAAAGACACCTGCTTCCCCTCCTTGTGATCCCGGCTTGGGGCTTTGCGTAGGTGCTTTTGGTTGATCTAAATCACAGAAGGGGGAAAAAGGCCCAGGAAAGGCTCGTGTGCGCCTCGGTCTGAAGTCAGCCTTGGCCTGATGCGGAGCTCCGTCACTTGGCCGGAGAGAAGAGTCCCTCCTTGGCCACCAATCCTGGCTCGTCCCAAGATAAAAGATATTTACGAGGGTGTTTTGGAGCCAGGATGGGGAGGGCGGATGGATGCCCATGGGGTGGGTGAGTCACTTCGGACGTGCGCCCGGAAACGGAGAGAGCGGAGGACGGAACTGGAACCGTTCTGATCTAAATCATGGAGGGAGGAAAGGATGAAACTTAGGCTTCGGAGATGACCATTGTGTCATAATGGAGGCACCATCAAAGCCCTCCCAACAGATGGCCATCCAGTTTCTGAATCAAAATACTAGAGTTTGAGGGGTCCCAAAAGGCCATCTAGTCCAACCCCATTCTGTCACAATGGGAAGCACCATCTAAGCCCTCCCGACAGATGGCCATCCAGCTTCTGAATCATAGAAACCTAGAGTTTGATGGGGTCCCGAAAGGCCATCTAGTCCAACCCCATTCTGTCATAATGGGAAGCACCATCTCAGCCCTCCCGACAGATGTCCATCCAGCTTCTGAATCATAGAATCCTAGAGTTTCACAGAGTCCCAAAAGGCCATCTAGTCCAACCCCATTCTGTCATAATGGGAAGCACCATCAAAGCCCTCCTGAGAGATAGCCATCCAGCTTCTGAATCATAAAAACCTAGTTTGATGGGGTCCCGAAAGGCCATCTAGTTCAACCCCATTGTGTCATAATGGGAAGCACCATCAAAGCCCTCCCGAGAGATGGCCATCCAGTTTCTGAATCAGAATATTAGAGTTTGACGGGGTCCCAAAAGGCCATATAGTCCAACCCCATTCTGCCATAATGGGAAGCACCATCTAAGCCCTCCCGACAGATGGCCATCCAGCTTCTAAACTACCTTTGCTAACCAGAAAAGGGCATTTCCTAAGCAGTTAATTATATTCTACATTCTAGAATAACAACAACAACAATAACAAACAACAACAACAAGAGCCATTAATACCCTAGGCCCTTGTGAAGAGCCCGATATTCAGAGATGAATCCCAGACACTTGGACCTAATGTGCACGTGTGCTGTGTTGTTATGTACATACAACAACAACAATTCAAACTGCAAAGACTCTGGAACAAGCTGGTCAAGGTGGTCCCAGTGGTGATTGGCACACTGGGTGCAGCGCCTAAAGACCTTGGCTTGCCCTTAAAAACAATCAGCGCTGTCAAAATTTCCATCTGTCAGCTGCAAATGGCACACAGTATTCACATTGTTCTAGACACTTGGGAAGTGGCCGACATGTGATGAAATACAAAAGCTGTTATGTATCAAATAATAATAATAATAATAATAATAATAATGGTTTGCAAAGACCATTCTGCCATAGTGGGAGGCACCATCCAAGCCCTCCCGACAGATGGCCATCCAGCTTCTGAATCAGAATACTAGACTTTGATGAGGTCCCAAAAGGCCATCTAGTCCAACCCCATTCTGTCACAATGGGAAGCAATAATAATGGTTTGCAAAGACTCTGGCATAAGCCAGTAACGGTGGTCCCAGTGGTGATCGGCACACTGGGTGCAGCGCCTCAAGACCTTGGCCTGCACTTAAAAACAATCAGCGTCGACAAAATTACCATCTGTCGGCTGCAAAAGGCCACCTTACTGGGATCTGAACACATTATTTGGCGGTGTTACACAGTCCTGAACACTTGGGATGTGTCCGACGTGTGATCCAATACAACAGCCAGCAGAGTGATCTTGTTTGCTGTGGACTCAAATAATAATAATAATAATAATAATAATAATAATAATTAGAATCGAGTCCCTTGCTTCTAGCTGTAAAGTGGATGTAAAGCAGAGTGGAAGGTGAGTCCTGGCATGCCAAAGACTACCAAAGATGGAAACTAACTAAGTAAATCCTTTGGAAGAAAGGTAGTTTTGGCCCTTTTTCCTCCCATCTGGCCCAATGAATGGTCAGCATTGGAGTCTCTGGCCGAAGGGCATCTTGTCCCTCCTCTTTGGACAAGCCTGGCTTGAAGGTGTCACAACGAAACCGTTCCAGATTGTTGTGTTGCTTCACATTCCTTTCCTCTTGGACAGTTGTTTTCTGTCCTCACATATTGCGCACCCCGCCCTCCATCCCACCCCCCCAGATCCAAAAACTCTCATTATTATTTCTTTCTTGGTGCACAACAGCCAAGAATTTGCATTACTATTATTATTATTAGCCCCCGTTGGTGCAGCGGTTTAAACCGCTGAGCTGCTGAACTTGCTGACCGAAAGGTCGGCGGTCCGAATCCAGGGAGTGAGGGGATCTCTTGCTGTTAGCTCCAGCTTCCACCAACCTAGCAGTTCCAAAACAGCCAAGCAGGCATTTAACATACAGATACTAATAATTTGCATTACTAGTATTATCCCATTATTATTATTATTATTATTATTATTATCATTATTATGAGCCCTAGTTGGCGCAGCGGGTTAAACTGCTGAGCTGCTGAACTTGCTGACAGAAAGATTATTATTATTATTATTATTATTATTATTATATACAAAACATCACCACTGGGACCACCTTTACTGGTTTATGCCAGAGTCTTTGTAGACTATTATTATTATTATTATTATTAGTAGTAGTAGTAGTAGTAATTATTATATAGCTATTATATTATGTTTTTAAGTGCAGGCCAAGGTCTTTAGGCACTGCACCCAGTGTGCTGATTGCCATTATTATTATTATTATTATTATTATTATTATTAATATTATTAGTAATTATTATATAGCTATTATATTATGTTTTAAGTGCAGGCCAAGGTCTTTAGACACTGCACCCAGTGTGCTGATTGCCATTATTATTATTATTATTATTATTATTATTATTAATATTATTAGTAATTATTATATAGCTATTATATTATGTTTTTAAGTGCAGGCCAAGGTCTTTAGGCACTGCACCCAGTGTGCTGATTGCCATTATTATTATTATTATTATTATTATTATTATTAATATTATTAGTAATTATTATATAGCTATTATATTATGTTTTAAGTGCAGGCCAAGGTCTTTAGACACTGCACTCAGTGTGCCGATCACCATTATTATTATTATTATTAGTAGTAGTAGTAATTAATATATAGCTATTATATTATGTTTTTAAGTGCAGGCCAAGGTCTTTAGGCACTGCACCCTGTGGCCCAATCACCATTATTATTATTATTATTAGTAGTAGTAGTAATTATTATATAGCTATTATATTATTTTGCTAATACTATATTATATTTATAGTACAATATTATATTAACACTATTACTATATGATTATATTTATTATTATTATTATTATTATATTAAGATTATATTCTATTATGTCTTCAAATAATGCATGCCGATCTGAGTAGGGTGGTGGTATTATTATTATTATTATTATTATTATTATTATTATTATTATTGGGTTGTTTTAGGTTTTTTCAGGCTATATGGCCATGGTCTAGAGGCATTCTCTCCTGACGTTTCGCCTGCATCTGTGGCAATCATCCTCAGAGGTAGTGAGGTCTGTTGGAACTAGGAAAAAAGGGGGTGTATATATCTGTGGAATGACCAGGGTGGGACAAAGAACTCTTGTCTGCTGGAGCTAGGTGTGAATGTTTCAACTGACCACCTTGATTAGCATATAATGACCTGGCAGTGCCTGGGGAAATCTTTTGTTGAGAGGTGATTAGATGTGCCTGTTGTTGTGCTAGGACTGTGTGATGTATTGGAGAATGCTGGCTACCAGTATTAAAAAACTAAAATTAGAACAACACAACAACTCCTAGGATCCCATAACATTGAGCTATGGGCAGTTTAAGTGGCATCAAACTGGGTTACTTCTGCAGTGTGGACAATAACAATAACCAAACCAACGCGAAGGCTGTCTTGTTTGTCTTTCCAGGTTTTCCTTGGCTGGCTTTTCGCTGACTCTCTCTGTCCTCCTGGCCGGCTGCAGCCCAAGCCGCGAGAAGGTGAGTCACCCCCAAACAATGGGATTACTCAGGAGTTGGCCGGGAAACCCGTGTGCTTGGCGTGTTACATGTGCAACCATTGCCATGGCTCCCGGCTGCTGACTTTGCTGATAACAATGGCAATAACAACCATAGGAACGATCCTTGGAAGAGGCCTCCAAAGGCCGTCCAATCCAACCCGTTTCTACCAGACAGGGACACCATCAAAACCCTCCCTGTAGATGGCCATCTGGCATATGCTTAAAATAAAAAACCCTCCAGAGGTTGAATCACAGTCCCTAAAAGCCATGCAGACCAACCCCATTCTACCACTTTAATGCAATGGTCTCCTGGGATTTGTAGTTTGTTGAAGGCCAGCACTTTGACCTTGTAAAACTACAACTCCGCTTTCCCGGATTTTGGATTTCGGTAAGTTTTCCAGGCTGTCTGGCTATGTTCCAGAAGCATTTCCTCCTGAAGTCACTCTGCTTTGTTGGAGGCAAGTGTGACTGTTGCAGTTGGCCAGCGAACGATTCTTCCAGGCAGGAAGCAGCCAGGCTTTGAAGCTGCAAGGCCATTTAACGCTAATATATAAACCCCAACAGACCTCACAACCTCTGAGGATGCCTGCCGTGGATGGGGGAGAAACGTCAGGAGGGATTTGTAGTCCAAAGAAAAGAAATGCTTCCCCTCTGCCCTCGTCAGTGTTATCGTCCTGAGTGTCTTGAGACGCGTCCCAGCTGGGCAACGAAGTCAGAGCATTGAGAGGTCCCAAAAAGGGCGCATATTTCAGCCAAAAAAGGGCATTGCGCATGAAATCCCGAGAAGCTGCGTTTTGCAAAGCCGGGTCCGGAGCAGCCTGGGTGGAAGAGAGGCAGCGGCACCAATGTATTTAACCATAGGCGCATCCACACTGCAGAATTAATGCAGTTTGGTACCACTTCAACTGCCGTAGCTCACTGAGATCCTAGGAATCATATTTTGGCAAAGCATCAAAGCATTATTATATTCATATTATAATACTATATTAATATTATATTAAGAAATATAATAATTATGTATTGCTAATACAATAATATAATATAAATATAGTATTATAATACTAATTAATATTAATATTAAGAATATTATTAAGAATATTAATATTAAGGATATTATTAAGAATAATATTAATATTAAGAAATATAATAATAATAATGTATTGCTAATACAATAAAATAATATTAATATAGTATAATATTAATTATATAAAAATTACTATTAAGGATATTATTAGGAATAATATTAATATTAAGAAATATAATAATAATAATATATTGCTAATACAATAATATAATATTAGTATAGTATAATATTAATTATATTAATATTAATATTAAGGATATTATTAAGAATAATATTAATATTAATAAATTTAATAATAATAATGTATTGCTAATACAATAATATTAATATAGTATTATATTAATATTATATTAATATTAATATTAAGCATATTATTAAGAATAATATTGATATTAAGAAATATAATAATAATGTTGTTGTTCATTCGTTTAGTCGTCTCCGACTCTTCGTAATAATAATAATGTATTGCTAATGCAATAATATAATGTTAATATAGTATTATAATATTAATTATATTAATATTAAGAAATATAATAATAATAATAATAATAATAATAATAATGTATTGCTAATAAAATAATATAATATTAATATAGTATTATAATATAAATATAATAATGCTTTGATGCTTTGATTGTGCGTTCCTGCATGGAAGGGGGTTGACTAGATGTCCTTTGGGGTTCCCTTCCAACTCTAGGATTCTATGATTCGGACGCTGGATGGGCATCTGTCGAGAGGGCTTTGGTTGTGTCTTTGTTGCAAAATGGACTGGGTTGCCCATTGGGGTCTCTTCCAACTCTAGGATTCTATGATTCGGAGGCTGGATGACCATCTGTCGGCAGGGCTTTGGTAGTGTCTTTATGACAAAATGGAGTTGGACTGGATGGCCTTTGGGGTTCCCTTCCAACTCTAGGATTCTGTGATTCAGTGACTGCATGCCCATCTGTCGGGAATGCTTTGATTGTGTCTTTATTGCAAAATGGACTGGGTGGCCCATTGGGGTCCCTACCAACTCTGTGATTCAGAGGCTGGATGACCATCTCTCAGGAAGGCTTCGATTGTGTCTTTATTGCAAAATGGATTGGGTGGCCCATTGAGGTCTCTTCCAACTAGGATTCTGTCGGGAAGGCTTTGATTGTGCCTTTATTGCGAAATGGACTGGCTTGCCCATTGGGGTCTCTTCCAACTCTAGGATTCTATGATTCAGTGGCTGGATGGTCATCTGTTGGGAGGGCTTTGGTAGTGTCTTTATGACAAAATGGAGTTGAACTGGATGGCCTTTGGGGTTCCCTTCCAACTCTAGGATTCTATGATTCGGAGGCTGGATGACCATCTGTTGGGAGGGCTTTGATGGTGTCTTCATGACAAAATGGACTGGGTGGCCCTTTGGGGTCCCTTCCAACTCTAGGATTCTATGATTCAGAGCTCGGATGGCCATCTGTCAGGAGGGCTTTGATGGTGGCTTTATGGCAAAATGGAGTTGGACTGGATGGCCCATTGGGGTCTCTTCCAACTCTATGATTTGGAGGCTGGATGACCATCTGTCGGGAAGGTTTCAATGGTGTCTTGATGACAAAATAGAGTTGGATTGGATGGCCCATTGGGGTCCCTTCCAACTCTATGATTCAGAGGCTGGATGACCATCTGTCGGGAGGGCTTTGATTGTGCCTTTATTGCAAAATGGACTGGCTTGCCCATTGGGGTCTCTTCCAACTCTAGGATTCTATGATTCAGAGGCTGGATGACCATCTGTCGGGAGGGCTTTGATGGTGTCTTTATGGCAGAATGGAGTTGGATTGGATGGCCCATTGGAGTTTCTTCCAACTCTAGGATTCTATTATTCAGAGGCTGGATGATCATCTGTTGGGAGGGCTTTGATGGTGTCTTTATGGCAAAACAGAGTTGGACTGGATGGCCTTTGGGGTTCCCTTCCAACTCTAGGATTCTATGATTCAGAGGCTGGATGACCATCTGTCGGGAGGGCTTTGATGGTGCCTTCCTGCACGGTGAAGTGGTCAGACTAGATGGCCCTTGGGGTCTCACCCAACTCTTCACCTTCTCTGCCCAAAAGGGCAAAACTACAACTCCCAACCGCAGGAGGAGGGACATGATCCACCCCAAGCCAGTTTTGTGCTACGAAAATCCCCTTTTCGGGGAAACAAGGTGACGGAGAGCCAGGATTATTATAGAATATACACCATATTTCATATATATATATATCCTTTTGAACCAGAAATAATCTTGTTTGGATTTCCCAAAGAGACAGCTAATCCGAAGGATAAGAACTTGGCCAAAAATATGCCAAAATGTTTTTGCGATCAGGTTTGCGGAAAATGGAGATCGATGATAAATGAGCGCCATTACGTAAACAATACTCTCAGGCAGGGATATATATATATATATATATATATATATATATCAAAACTGGAATAATACCCTTTTGAACAAATCTGGGAAAATGTAATAATAACAACCATTTTTTTTATGTACTAATTTTGTGTTTCAAATAATAATATAGTATAATATAATAATATTATATTATATTATATTGTTATATTATATTATATTAAAATAATATAATATATTATAATATAATAATTATATATTATATTATATTATATTATATTATATTATATTATATTATATTATAGACCATCAAAAAACACATATTTCTGATGGTCTTAGGAATTCCTTTATCATAGTCGTTTGGATTCATAGTGCCTTCTGGATGTAGGTGAACTACATCTCCTCTAAATCACTGTCAGTTCATCCCAAATCCCTCCAGTATTTTCTGTTCATCATTGGGGTTCTGTATGGGAAGTTTGACCCAATTCTATCGTCGGTGGAGTTCAGAATGCTTTTTGATTGTAGGTGAACTATAAATCCCAGCAACTACAACTCCCAAATGTCAGGGTCTATTTTCCCCAAACTCCACCAGTGTTCACATTTGGGCTTATTGAGTATTAGTGCCAAGTTTGGCCCAGATCAATCATTGTTTGGGTCTATAGTGCTCGCTGGACGTAGGTGAACTATAACTCCCAAACTCAAGGTCAATGCCCACCAAACCCAGTATTTTCTGTCGGTCATGGGAGTTCTGTGTGACGAGTTAGGTTCAGTTCCATCGTTGGTGGAGTTCAGAATGCCCTTTGATTGTAGGTGAACTATAAATCCCAGCAACTACAACTCTCACATGTCAAGGTCTATTTTCCCCAAACTCCGCCAGTGTTCACATTTGGGCATATTGGGTATTTGTGCCAAGTTTGGCCCAGATCAATCATTGTTTGAGTCCATAATGCTCTCTGGACGTAGGTGAACTATAACTCCCAAACTCAACGTCAATGCCTAGCAAACCCTTCCAGTATTTTGTGTCGGTCATGGGAGTTTTGTGTGACAAGTTAGGTTCAACACCACCATTAGTGGAGTTCAGAATGCTCTTTGATAGTAGGTAAACTATAAATCCCAGCAACTACAACTCCCAAATGTCAGGGTCTATTTTCCCCCAAACTCCACCAGTGTTCACATTTGGTCATATTGAGTATTTGTCCATAGTTAGGTTCAATTCCATCGTTGGTGGAGTTCAGAATGCTCTTTGATAGTAGGTGAACTATAAATCCCAGCAACTTCCAATATGGCAGCTGGAAGAAAACTGTCCGTAACCCATTCTCGTTCCCCCGCAGGTCCCGCAACGCACACCTCGCCAGGCTTCGGAAGACGACGGCACGGGGAGCTCGGTACCCGGCGTCTGGAGCGTCTGGAGTCCGTGGTCGGCGTGTTCCCAACGCTGCGGAAGAGGGGTCTTGGAGCGGAGCCGGGACTGCCAATCCCCTCATTTACGTGTCCCGTGGGCCGGGAGAGCAGATCCGGTCCCGCCGCCGATTTACCCGCCTCACCCAGGATCCGCCGGGCCACATCCGGCCCGCCCGTCTTTCCCGCTCCATATGGATCGAAACCCGAATCCGGCTTTGACCTTCCCAAGCAGCGGCTCGATCCTTCCTCTCCATAACCCGAGTCCTCCATATAATTCCCCGAACCGCTACAGCCGGCAAGAGGAGTGGCTCCCGAGTTGGCCGCGGGGTGTCGTGGCTCCCCAACACAACCGCCGGAGGGACCCCACAGCCCAGCTCTCCGGCCATGTTTCGTCCCAAAGGGCATCACTCAGCTCCCCAGTTGGGGTTGCGTCCAGGCCCCACGTTCCGGCCCCCCGTGAGACGCTGCCTTTGTTCAAGCCTCCGAGGAGGGACAGCCCAAATGGGGGTCCGAGGCCCGACGGGTCTCATCACGGCAGCCAGTCAGATAGCGGACGGCATCGATGGGGGTCTTCTCCGACGTCCGAGTCTCAAGCAGCCCGGAGGTGAGAATCGGGGTCCAATTCTGTGTTGAGAATCAGGAAGGTTTAGGCTTTTAGTATGTGTGGTTTAGATAGGCCAAGTTGACTTATTTAGATTAGTAGTTAGGGTTTGGAGAAAAAGGGGAAGAGAACCCCAGTAAGAACCTTTACTGTAACAGAGATAACAGAGGGAAAGAATAGGCTAGTACCTGGAGTGATCTGTTAAGGAAAGAAACACATTTTGAAGGAAATAAGTTTAAAACCTGTCTAGTGGAAAGAACAGTCCTCTTAAGAGTTGTTTTATGAAAGGTTATAAATGTAACCACGAAAGGAATGCACCTCTAAGAGTTAAGCAACATTGAAACCATGAAGCTTCTATACTTCAATAAACAGAGATAACAGAGGGAAAGAATAGGCTAGTACCTGGAGTGATCTGTTAAGGAAAGAAACACATTTTGAAGGAAATAAGTTTAAAACCTGTCTAGTGGAAAGAACAGTCCTCTTAAGAGTTGTTTTTATGAAAGGTTCTAAATGTAACCACAAAAGGAATGTACCTCTAAGAGTTAAGAAACATTGAAACCATGAAGCTTCTATACTTCAATAAACTTATTACAGTTTCTCTTAGAGGTTTGGATTTAAGAGAAACTGTAATAAGTTTATTGAAGTATAAGCTTAATGGTTTCAATGTTTCTTAACTCCTAGAGGTACATTCCTTTAGTGGTTACATTTATACTTTCGTATACTTTCAAGTCAAGCTGTGCTACACATCAAAGGAAGATAAACAAAATATTACAGGCCAGTGGCTGTGTTACCGAATTTGTAGATTCATTACAAATTGTAGGAGACTCTGACAAATTGGTAACGTCCCTACATAAGCATAACATTTTTTGGAAAAAAAATAAGACAAATTGCAAGAAAGGGTTCTGAGAATCGGGGTCCAATTTTGAAGCTAAAGACCATCATTTGGTAATGATGCTCGTTATGCCGGGGAATACATCTGGTTTCAGTCAGGAGATTAGCATATATACCTGGAGTTTGCTCAGGTTTCGTGGGAGCGATTCCCCTCTGTTTTCATCCCATCTTTCTCTAGCTTTTAACCATAACTTTTTTATTTTAAGTTTTAACCATAACCTTTTTTAACAAATAAGACAAACCGCAAGAGAGGGTTCTGGGAATTGTAGTCGCCGATTGTGTCCATTCTCAGCCAATCAGAGCACAGACCTTTTATTGCCTGAGAAACAGTGAGAGAGAGAGAATGAGAGAGAGAACTTTAACTTCTGGTAGGAACTCGGAGACTTTTCAATGGTCCTGGAACCTAACACCCGTGATAAGTGAAATATCGCATCCCTACTTAGCAGATTTTCACTTTTCGCGGGTGGTCCTGGAACGTAAAATCCGTGATAAGTGAAGGAACACTGTAAATAAATGATCCTCACACGTGTGTTTTGTTGCTCCCAGGTCCCGGGTTCGGGAGGCCATCAAGCCCGGGAAGTATGGCTACGGGAAGGTGCCGTTTGCGTTGCCCCTCCATAAAGACCCGGCCGAGGAGGCTGCCGGTCGCTCGAAGCGGCACCAAGCGGAGCATCCCGGTCCTCCGCCGCCGCCTCCACCTCCTCCTCGCCCCACATCGAAGAAGCCCAAACGGAAACCCAGTCACGAAGAAGGGGCCAGGAGCCAGGAAAAGGACCCCACTGGTTCTGGAACACATGAGAAGGAGAAGCATCCTCCGGTGGTCCATGCGGCGGAAGGACGCGATTCAGGGTACGATTCAGGGCATGGCGGCACCGTCAACAACCGAGGTCCGGAAGACACGTCTCAACCTGTGCAAAAAGTGGACGATTTGACAATATCTCAGCCTGTGGAAACAGGTACGGCTACGACGGCTCATAGTGAGCATCACCTTGGAAAGGCGCCCACTGTATCCTCTGCAGTTGGAGAAACCCACCCGGAAACAAGACCCCAAGAAGGAAAAAAGCTTCCCGAAAAGTCGAAGGGTGGCTCGGCCCCAAAAGCGAGTGTACCACCTACTTCTCGGTCGCACCATTCCGGAGTCGGTGCCAACTCCCAAGGCCGAGTGGAGCTTCGCCTGTCGCACCGAGTACTCAAAAATCACAAGCAGACGGCAAAAACGCCGGAGCCGTCGACTCGTTCCAGAGGTCCGCAGTCGCCCTCGGGGCAACCTCGTACCCGGGCACATAGACAGAACGAGCCGCGAACGGGAGGAAGCGGCAGCTACGGGTCGCGGTCCACCCACAGCCTCTTCGTGGACCGTCCTGCGGCCCCTCCCCGGGCTACGGAGCCCGACATTTGGCTCCTGCACCGCGAGAACCCCGTGCAATTCCATGCCCGGGGTCAAGGGCCGCCCCAGGCGGGGCCCGAAGTGCCGCAATGGAATCTGTATTATCCTGGGACGGAGACTTTCCGCTGCGAAGGAGAAAGCAAGCAATACAAAGCCTGCAGCCAAGAGGTGAGGATGCACATATATGTATATATGTGTGTGTGTAGATGTATGTGTGTGTATATTTGTGTGTGCTTGGATATATATATATATATATATATATATATATATATATATATACACACACACACACACACACACACACATACATACACACATGTGTGCATGTGTATATGTACATGAGTGTGTGTATGTGTGTGTGTAGATATCTATATAAATAAAAATGTAATGTTCGTTTGTGGGATTAACAGAACTCAGAAACCACTGGACGAATTGACACCAAATTTGGACACAAGACACTTAACAACCCAATGTATGTCCTTCACTTATAAAAACACGGAAAAACACAGCAGAAGGGACTTTAAAGTCAAAACATTACAACGCACAAAACCACATATATATACACAAACACACATATATACACACATATATGCGTATACACACACAAAACAGAAAGGAGGAAGGAAGGAAGGAGAGAAGGAGGGAAAGGGAAGGAAAGAAAGAAGGGTAGAGAAGGAGGGAGAGAAGAAGGGAGGGAAGGAGAGAAAGAAGGAAAGAAAGAAAGATAAAGAAGGAAGGAGGGAGAGAAAGAGGGAAGGAGAGGAGGAAGGAAAGAAAGAAGGGTAAAGAAGGAAGGAAGGAGAGAAAGAAGGAAAGAGAGAAGGAAGGAAAGAAAGAAAGGGTAAAGAAGGAGGGAGAGAAGAAGGGAAAGAAGGGGGAAGGAGAGAAAGAAGGAAACAAAGAAGGGTAGAGAAGGAAGGAGGGAGAGAAAGAGGGAAAGAAAGAAGGGTAAAGGAGGTAGAGAAGAAGGGAAAGAAGAAGGGAAGGAAGGAAATAAAGAAGGAAGGAAGGAGAGGAGGGAGAGAATGAGGGAAAGAAGGAGAGAAGGAAAAAAGGTAGAGAAGGAAGGAAGGAGAGAAAGAGGGAAAGAAAGAAGGGTAGAGAAGGAAGGAAGGAAGGAAGGAAGGAAGGAGAGAAAGAGGGAAAGAAAGTAAGAAAGGTAGAGAAGGAAGGAAGGAGAGAAAGAGGGAAAGAAAGAAGGGTAAAGAAGGAAGGAAGGAGAGAAAGAGGGAAAGAAAGAAAGGTAGAGAAGGAAGGAAGGAGAGAAAGAGGGAAAGAAAGAAAGAAAAGTAGAGAAGAAAGGAAGGAGAGAAAGAGGGAAAGAAAGAAAGAAGGGTAAAGAAGGAAGGAAGGAGAGAAAAAGGGAAAGAAAGAAGGGTAAAGAAGGAAGTAAGGAGAGAAAGAGGGAAAGAAAGAAGGGTAGAGAAGGAAGGAAGGAGAGAAAGAGGGAAAGAAAGAAAGGTAGAGAAGGAAGGAAGGAGAGAAAGAAAGAAAGAAAGAAGGGTAAAGAAGGAAGGAAGGAGAGAAAGAGGGAAAGAAAGGTAGAAGGAAGGAAGGAGAGAAAGAGGGAAAGAAAGAAGGGTAAAGAAGGAAAGGAGGAGAGAAGGAGGGAGAGAATGAAATAAAAAAGTGAAAGAGGGAAGGAAGGAGAGAAGGAACGAAATAGAGACAGAGGGAAGGAAGGAAGGAAAGAGACAAGGAAGGATGGAACCAAAGAGCAAAGGAAGCGAGAAAAGAAACAGGGAGAGAAGGAAGGAAGGAGAGAAAGAAAGAAGGAAAGAGGGAGGGAAGGTTGGCCACAGCAATGCGTGGCAGGTACAGCTAGTATCTATATAAATAAAAATGTAATGTTCGTTTGTGGGATTAACAGAACTCAAAAACCAGTGGGCCAATTGACCCCAAATTTGGACAACATACACCTAACAACCCAATGTATGTCCTTCACTAAAAAATAATAATAATGATTTTGTCATTTGGGAGTTGTAGTTATTGGGATTTATAGTTCACCTACAATCAAAGTGCGTTCTGAACCCCACCAACAACAGAATTGGAGCAAACTTCCCACCATCGGATCCTTTTGGGGTGGCTTTTGGAAAACTTGTTATATATACCATTAGATCCCAAAGATGCCGTGCCTTTTGGGGATGATGGGACTGTTAGTCCTGCACCTTCTGAAAGGAGGTATTGGAAAGGCTTGATGCTTTGGCAAGCGGGGGAAAAGCATCATTAAAACAGAAGTTTTGCCAGCCATACTGGGATCAATGCCAGGGGAAAAAAACTAAGAGGGGGGCGGGAATAGAGAAGACAATCCTTCAATTATATTCCCGTGGTTTTTGAACTCTTCACCTCTGGGAAAACCCTTTTCCCCGTTGGCTTGCCTGGCACGGATTGGTCCCACGCGGGAGATTTTCGGAAGTATTCTGAAAGGGCCCTTTCAGCACAAAAATGCATTCAGAAATGCAAAAATGCAATCCATGGACGAGGCTGAGTTGGAGCAACCGGGGAAGCCGCGAGAGTTTGGGATCCTAGCGTTGCACTCTCTCTTTCTCTCTTTGCTTCTCCTTATACTGAATTTTAAAAAGAAAAGAAAAATGAACTCTGATGAATAACAGGCCTTCTGGTTCAGAGGGAAGGCAGGGATGAATTCCCAGGGTTGGGAACAATGGGCGTTGGTATTGATCCTTTCCAAATTTCCCTGATTGCTCCGCGGAGAGAAGAACCTCAGTGCGTTTCGGCTTTATTGGGGTTGGGGTCCCCTCTGCGGAATAGGAGGGGTGTCTGGGCCGAGGCATTTAGTCTGGGGGTCAAGCCAACCTTGGAAATGGGTCTGATTTTGGACTATTACTTCCTGAATAATAACAACAACCATCACCACCACCACAACAACCACCACCACCACAGCCACCATCACCACCACCACCTCCACAACCGCCACCACCACCACGACCACCACCATGACAACAACCACCACAACAACAACCACCACCATCACAACAACTACCACAACCACCACCACAACAACCACCACCACGATCACCACCTCCACAACCGCCACCACAACCACCACCACAATCACCACCTCCACAACCGCCACCACCACAACCACCACCACGACAACAACCACAACAACCACCACAACCACAACAACCACTACCACCACCACCACAACAACCGCCACCACCACAACCACCACCACCACAACAAGCACTACCATCACAACCACCACCACAACCACCACCACCACAACCAGCACAACCACCACCACAACCACCACCACCACAACAACCACCATCCCCACCACAACCACCACCACCACAATCACCACCACCACCACCACAACAACCCCCACCACAACAACCACCACCACGACCACAACCACCACCACAACCACCACAACAACCACCACCACCATCTCAATCACCACCACCACAACAACCACCACCCCCACCACAACCACCACCACCACAATCACTACAACAACCACCCCCCCACCATAACCACCACAATCACCACCACCACCTGAACCACCACCACAACAACCACCACCACCACAACCATCACCACCACAACAACCACTACCATCACAACCACCACCACCACCACCACGACAACCACCACCACAACAACCACCACCACAACAACCACCACCCCCACCACAATCACCACCACCACCACCACAACAACTCCCACCCCCACCACAACAACCACCACCACAACCACAACTACCACAACAACCACCACCACCACCTCAATCACCACCACCACAACAACCACCACCCCCACCACAACCACCACCACCACAATCACCACAACAACCACCCCCCACCATAACCACCACAATCACCACCACCACCTCAACCACCACCACCACAACAACCACCACCACAACCACCACCACCACCACAACAACAACAATAACAATAATATTGTTATTGTTGTTATTAGTGTTGTTGTTATTGTTTGAAACACAAGATGAGTACACAACAAACAAGATAGCTATGCTGGCTTTTGTATTGGATCACACGTCGGACACTTCCCAATGTCTTGGACTGTGTGATGTATCGATGAATAATGCATGCAGAAAAGGGTGGCCTTTTGCAGCTGACAGAGCACTGATTATTTTTAAGTGCAGGCCAGGGTCTTTAGGCACTGCACCCATTGTGCCCATCACCACTGGTATCACCTTGACTGGCTTGTGTCAGAGTCTATTATAATAATAATAATAATAATAATTATTATTATTATTATTATTATTTGAAACATAACAAGATGAGTCCACAGCAAACAATATCGCTCTGCTGGCTGTTGTCTTGGATCACACGTCGGACACTTCCCAAGCGTCTAGGACTGTGTAAATTATCGGCGAGTAATACGTGCAGATCCCAGTAAGGTGGCCTTTTGCAGCTGGAAGGTGGTAATTTTGTCAGTGCCGATTGTGCTTAAGTGCAGGCCAAGGTCTTTAGGGATTGGGATTGTGTTTCAATAATAATAATAATAATAATAATAGTTTTGATAATGAGGATGATGATGATGATGGAATCTCCTTCTCTGGAGGTCTTTAAGCAGAGGCTGGATTGAATTGTGTTTCAATAATAATAATAATAATAATAATAATAATAATAATAATAATAATTTTGATAACGAGGATGATGAGGATGATGAGGATGATGATGGAATCTCCTCTGGAGGTCTTTAAGCAGAGGCTGGATGGCCATCTGTCGGGAGGGATTGAATTGTGTTTCAATAATAATAATAATAGTTTTGATAATGAGGATGATGACGACGACGATGGAATCTCCTTCTCTGGAGGTCTTTAAGCAGAGGCTGGATGGCCATCTGTCGGGAGGGATTGGATTGTGTTTCAATAATAATAATAATAGTCTTTGATAATGAGGATGATGATGATGATGGAATCTCCTTCTCTGGAGGTCTTTAAGCAGAGGCTGGATGAGCATCTCTCAGGAGAGATTGGATTGTGATTCAATAATAATAATAATAATAATAATAATAATAATAGTCTTTGAGGAGGAGGAGGAGGAGGAGGAGGAGGAGGAGGAGGATGATGATGATGATGATGATGATGTTGATGATGATGAAGTCTCCTTCTCTGGAGGTCTTTCAGCAGAGGCTGGATGGCCATCTGTCGGGACCACCTAGACTGGTTTATGCTAGAGTCTTTGCAGTTCGATCTTTAAATCCTATTATTATTATTATTATTATTATTATTAGCCTCTGGATACTAGCTACTTTGCTTAAAAGTGGAGTAATGATAATAATAAGTGTTGTTGTTGTTTGTTTATTTTTTAATTATTTATTTATTAATTATTTAGTACATTTCTAAATCCTTAGGGTCTCGAGTGAGAGGCCCTAAGGATTTTCCTATACAGAGTCTTTAGAAGCTTGAAAGGTTTAACAAAGGTTCTCAGCCTTCCGGCGACTTCTTGTTGTTGTTGTTGTTGTTGTTGTTGCTCCACTTGTAAGCAAAGTGACTAGTGTCCAGAGGAACAACAGATCTTCCTAAACTAAGATGTCTTGGTGCGCTGGTACGGCTGTACCAAAAGCTCCAACTTCCTTTTCTTTCTTTCCAAAGTTCCATGCATTTTGCAATAAGGTAGCTTCCCTTGGTTTGCAATTATAGGGCCAATGACCCATCAATCATTGTTAAGTTTTGGTTCCGCCCCTTTCCCCAGGGCTCTGGGAGGAGAGGGAGCCATTTTAGGTCAGTCTCGCATTGGAAAGCTTAGCTACAGGACGTGGATTAGCTCCACCTGTAGAGAAGCTTCGTTTCTCACAGCATCCGGGGGAAATTCCGGGGGGAAACAGTTCCAAAGGACTCCAGCTGGAGAATCTACAAAGCCTTGACTGGTAGGCCTACTCGGGACCCATGAAGCAGTTTGGAACCGGGAGTAGAGTATTTGATTGTTTGTTGAAGACTTAAGCAATAATAAAGGACTTTGTTAAACCTTTCAAGCGTCTAAAGACTCTGTATAGGAAAATCCTTAGGGCCTCTCACTCGAGGCACCCCGGCTTCCCGCTGGGCACAAAGAGCATGTCCTGTTCAAAAGCCAACTGCTATAGGCCCAGCGCGTGACAGCACACTTGGTTTAGATGCCATGGCACTCTGAAATATCCATGGTTTCACCCTCCGGTCCTTTTCTATTTTCCTTCCGCAGCCCTGTCCTCCCGAACGTCCAGATCCGAGGTCGGTCCAATGCGCCGCATACAACAACCAGGAATTTATGGGCCGATTTTACGAGTGGGAACCCTTCAGAGACGGTAAGAACGCAGCCAGCAAAGCTCCTACTTCACCACTTTTTGCCCGTCATCATTTGGTACGGGAAGTCTCCTCTGCACCACTATCCTTTTTGTTTTCATGTCAGGAGCGACTTGAGAAACTGCAAGTCGCTTCTGGTGTGGGAGAATTGGCCGTCTGCAAGGACGTTGCCCAGGGGACGTTGCCCGGATGTTTTGATGTTTGACCATCCTTGTGGGAGGCTTTTCTCATGTCCCCACACGGGGAGCTGGAGCTGACAGAGGGAGCTTATTCACGTCAACACTCCACTTCTGCAGTGACTGAACCTCTCTGGATGTTTTTAAACAGAGGCTAGGCTGGATGGCCATCTGTTGGGGGAGCTTTGACTGTGTCTTCCTGCACCTGCTTCTTTGACCCTGGAACTCAACAAAAAAGCTCCTGTTTGGTAGCAGACTTCTTTTGAAGCGGGTGAGGTGGTAATCCTTTGCGATATTATACATTTTTCACCAGAAGCAACTTTAGATAAATTAGGAATCAGCTGGTTTTCCCTGTAATAGGCAGTAAGAGCACCTAAAGCTTCGGAGAGTTTCTGTTCAGTCATTTCAAAGCTGCCTGCTTGGGTGGTGATGGCATGATCGTCAGCATAGATTAAATTCTCTGTCCCTTCTGGGAGTAGCTGATCATTTGTGTCAATGGTAAACATTAGGAATCCGCTGGTTTTCCCTGTAATAGGCAGTAAGAGGACCTAAAGCTTCGGAGAGTTTCTGTTCAGTCATTTCAAAGCTGCCTGCTTGGGTGGTGATGGCATGATCGTCAGCATAGATGAAATTCTGTCCCTTCTGCCAGTGGCTGGCCATTTGTGTGAATGTTAAACATTAGGAATCAGCTGGTTTCCCCTATAATAGGCAGTAAGAGCACCTAAAGCTTCTGAGAGCTTCTGTTCAACCATCTCAAAGCTCCCTGCTTGTGCGGTGATGGCACGATCATCAGCATAGATGAAACTCTCTGTCCCTTCTGGCAGTGGCTGGTCATTTGGGTCAATCGTAAACATTGATGGAGCATAAACCACCTGAGAATCCATACTACGGTCTACACTGTAGAATTAATGGAATTTGACCTCATTGTAACTAGAATCACAGAATCCTAGAGTTGGAAGAGAGCCCCAAAGGCCATCCAGTCTAACCCCATTCTGCCAGGCAGGAAGACATCGTCAAAACCCTCCCGGCAGATGGCCATTCAGCCTCTGCTTCAAAGCCTCCAGAGAAGGAGACTGCGTTGGACTCCAAGGCGGCCTATTCCACTGGCAAACCAAGGATGTGGAGGCCTGGGAGTTGTAGTTTTACAAGGTTGCTGGCCTTCTCTACTGGTAAGGGCCAAACTACAAATCCCCAGTCTACAAATTCAGTCCTTGCAGACGACCAATTCTCTCACACCGGAAGTGACCTGCAGTTTGTAAGGGCCAAACTACAAATCCCCAGTCTACAAATTCAGTCCTTGCAGGCGGCCGATTCTCTCACACCGGAAGTGACTTGCAGTTTGTAAGGGCCGAACTACAAATCCCCAGTTTACAAATTCAGTCCATGCAGACGGCCGATTCTCTCACACTGGAAGTGACTTGCAGTTTGTAAGGGAAAACTACAAATCCCCAGTCTACAAATTTAGTCCTTGCAGACAGCCGATTCTCTCACACCGGAAGCGACTTGCAGTTTCTCAAGTCGCTCCTGACACGGGAGAAAAAATATTCCATTTTGGACATGGAAATACCCCACGGGTTCACTGCTTTTCCGCATGTTGTTTGCAATGGAAATACCCCTCCACTTTGCCACCTTTGCCCCATCCTTTTGGGACATGCATAGGAATAGCCTTCTGCATCACTCTCCTTGCCTACTTGCTTTTGGGCATGGAAATATCCCTCTGTTGAACCCAATTCCTGGACGCAGGACTGGCCCAAGGTAATTTTCAAGAGCACCCCTTGGGGGTTGGCGCTATACACAGATGCGTAATTTGCCTATTGGTTCAGCCGCCCCTGCTTTTACGGGAAGGAGCCTCACTGAACCTCGCCGTGATTAGCTTTGTCCGTGGCCTTCTCTCCCTCTCGTCTTAAATGGCAGCCAACCCTGCCGCCCCTTTGTTCCCGTGCCAATCTTGGCAGTGCCATGACGGAGGGAGTGCCAACTCTCACGACAGCTGAGAAATACGATCTGCATTTCCCCCCATCTTTGCTATCATTCTGCAAAGAGCAGCAGCAAAGGCATTTTATTTATCGTGTCATCCGCAACCAGAACATTGTATTACATTTCTAACAGAACTAAACAAACAAACAGATAAAAAAAACCCACAAATGTTGCAAACTTGGTAGCTGATTAAATGTCCTTTGACCAGTATCTGGCCACTTGGAGTGCCTCTGGTGTTGCCGCAAGAAGGTCCTCCATTGTGCATGTGCCAGGGCTCAGGGTGCATTGCAGCAGGTGGTCAGTGGTTTGCTCCTCTCCCCACTCGCATGTCGTGGATTCCACTTTGTAGCCCCATTTCTTAAGATTGGCTCTGCACCTCGTGGTGCCACAACGTAGTCTGTTCAGCGCCTTCCAAGTTGCCCAGTCTTCTGTGTGCCCAGGGGGGAGTCTCTCATCTGGTATCAGCCATTGATTGAGGTTCTGGGTTTGAGCCTGCCACTTTTGGACTCTCGCTTGCTGGGGTGTTCCAGCAAGTGTCTCTGTAGATCTTAGAAAACTATTTCTTGACTTAAGTCGTTGACGTGCCGGCTGATACCCAAACAGGGGATGAGCTGGAGATGTCTCTGCCTTGGTCCTTTCACTATTGGCTGCAACTTCCCGGTGGATGTCAGGTGGTCCAATACCAGCTAAGCAGTGTAATTTCCACAGTGGTGTAGGGCGCAGACACCCCGTGATAATGCAGCATGTCTCATCAATAGCCACATCCACTGTTTTAGCGTGGTGAGATGTGTTCCACACTGGGCATGCATACTCAACAGCAGAGTAGCACAGCGCAAGGGCAGATGTCTTCACTGTGTCTGGTTGTGATCCCCAGGTTGTGCCAGTCAGCTTTCGTATGATGTTGTTTCTAGCGCCCACTTTTTGCTTGATGTTCAGGCAGTGCTTCTTGTAGGTAAGAGCACGGTCCAGAGTGACTCCCAGGTATTTGGGTGCGCTGCAATGCTCCAGTGGGATCCCTTCCCAGGTCATCCTCAGAGCTCGGGATGCTTGTCTGTTCTTGAGATGAAAAGCACATGTCTGTGTTTTAGATGGATTAGGGATCAGCTGGTTTTCCCTGGAATAGGCAGTAAGAGCACCTAGAGCTTCGGAGAGCTTCTGTTCTACCATCTCAAAGCTCCCTGCTTGAGCGGTGATGGCACGATCATCAGCATAGATGAAGCTCTCTGTCCCTTCTGGCAGTGGCTGGTCATTTGTGTAGATTTGTGAACTCTCTGCCTTCCCACTTTTTCAATTTCCTGTACAATGTCCTGGTTTCTCCTCCTTTCACTCCCTGCCTTTTGTGCTCAGCTTAATTCAGTTGCTGAAAACTGAATTCAAAGCACAAAGGTATTAACTCTCCAGATAGGATGGAACCGGTATTCCGATTCTGGGAGCTGTAATCCATTAAAAACACACATATATACACATACACACACATACACACTCCTGCGAAAGAGAAATTAGAGTTCGCTATAGCTGGTCGAGCCTGAGACAACAACAACCTATTCAATGTGTTATCGAAGGCTTTCGTGGCCGGAATCCCTGGATTGCTGTGAGATTTCAAGGCTGTCTGGCCATGTTCCAGAAGCATTCTCTCCTGATGTTTCACCCACATCTAAGGCAGGCATCCTCAGAGATTGTGAGGTCTGTTGGAAACTAGGAAAATGGGGTTTAGATACCCAAACCGAGTACCTAAGCTAGTAGTCTAATAATAATAATAATAATAATAATAATAATATAGATATACAGATAGATATACAGATATTATTATTATTAGTCTAATTATTATTATTATTATTATTATTATTATTATATAAATAAAAATAAAATAAAAATATTATTATTATATAAATTAATAATAATTATTATTAGTCTAATAATAATAATAATAATTATATAGATATACAGATAGATATACAGATATTATTATTATTAGTCTAATAATAATAATAATAATAAGTCTAATAATAATAATTATTATTATTATATAGATATACAGATAGATATACAGATATTATTATTATTATTCACAATTGTGTTGATCCACGACCCATCCCTTTCTGGTCTTTCTTTCTGCCCTCCAGTGCAAGGCTCCCAGCGCTGTGAGCTCAATTGCCGGCCCATCGGCTACCGATTCTACGTCCGACACACGGAAAAAGTGCAAGACGGCACACCGTGCGAGGACAACTCCCCGGAGATCTGTGTGGCCGGGCAGTGCCTGGTGAGTCCTCGTGTTCCTCATTAATTTGGAGGCGACCGGGTTTTGGGGAGATGACACAGTGCGACTTCCTTTTTGTGTTTGTGGATGGATGGGTGGGTGGATGGGTGGGTGGATAGATAGATAGATGGAGAGAGAGAGAGAGAAATGAGTAGATGGATGGGTGGGTGGGTGGGTGGATGGATGGATGGATAGATAGATAGATAGATAGATAGATAGACAGACAGACAGATATACAGACAGATATACAGACAGACAGACAGGCAGGCAATTATGGATTATAGGTGAACGGTATGACGATGATAGATAGATAGATAGATAGATAGATAGATAGATAGGTATATGGATGGGAAATAGATGTCAGATTGATTGATTGCAGGGGGAGAAGGGGATTCCCTCCCCTTTGTCGGTCATGCTCAGTTCTGTCCAATTCCCGTTTGTCATTTCTCTTCTCCGTTCCTTCTCCAGACCCCCGGTTGTGATGGGATCCTGGGCTCCAACCGCAGCCTGGACAGCTGTGGAGTGTGCGGCGGAGACCACACACGGTGCAAGCTGGTGGTGGGCAACTACACGGACAGGGACGTGCCCATCGGGTACCACCGCATCTTGGAGATCCCGGCCGGGGCCACGCGGATCCAGGTCAAAGAGATGGGTGTTAGCCCCAACTATCTTGGTAAGTGATCCGACTGTCCACGGGTCTGACTGTAGGTCTGACTGGAGATCCATCAGTTTAACGTCCACCCTCTCCCCGCTCCCTTCCAGCCCTTCGGAGCCATAATGGCAAATCCATCATCAATGGAAACTGGGCAGTGAACCCGCCGGGCAGCTATGAGGCAGCCGGCACTGTTTTCGTCTACAGCAGACCTGGGAACGACAAGCGGGAGGGCGAATCTCTGACAGCCGATGGTCCCACTACAGAGCCTATAGATGTGTATGTGAGTACGCAATTGCGGAGGGAGGGGGAAATAGGGAAGTCGGCGTTCCTCTGAAGGCTTCAAAAAAAGAAAAAACACCATTCAGCATAGCGCAGTAAAAGTGCGTTCAGCTTAATGCAGTAAAGGCATCTTCAGTCTAAGGCAACAGAAGGATATTCATCCAAATGCAGTAAAGGGCATGAAGCTTAATGCAGTAAAAGCACATTCAGCCTAATGCAGAAAAGACATTAGGCTGAAAGCGCGTTCAGCCCAACGCGGAGGAAGCACGTTCTGCCTAACGCGGAGGAAGCGCATTCAGCCTAACGCGGAGGAAGTGCGTTCAGCCCAAACCGGAGGAAGCGCATTCAGCCTAATGCAGTGAAAGCGCGTTCAGCCTAATGTAGTAAAAGCACGTTCAGCCTCACACGGAGAAAGCGTGTTCAGCCTAGCGCGGAGGAAGCACGTTCAGCCTAGCACAGAGGAAGCGCATTCAGCCTAACGCAGTGAAAGCGCGTTCAGCCTAATGTAGTAAAAGCACGTTCAGCCTCACACGGAGAAAGCGCGTTCAGCCTAAAGCGGAGAAAGCGTGTTCAGCCTAATGCGGTGAAAGTGCGTTCAGCCTAACGCAGTGAAAGCGCGTTCAGCCTAATGTAGTAAAAGCACGTTCAGCCTCACACGGAGAAAGCGCGTTCAGCCTAAAGCGGAGAAAGCGTGTTCAGCCTAATGCGGTGAAAGCGCGTTCAGCCTAACGCAGTGAAAGCGCGTTCAGCCTAATGTAGTAAAAGCACGTTCAGCCTCATGCGGAAAAAGCGCATTCAGCCTAGCCCGGAGAAAGCGCGTTCAGCCTAGCGTGGAGAAAGCGCGTTCAGCCTAATGTAGTAAAAGCACATTCAGCCTCATGCGGAAAAAGCGCGTTCAGCCTAGCGCGGAGAAAGCGCGTTCAGCCTAGCGTGGAGAAAGCGCATTCAGCCTAATGTAGTAAAAGCACATTCAGCCTCATGCGGAGGAAGCGCGTTCAGCCTAACGCAGTGAAAGCTCGTTCAGCCTAGCTCGGTGAAAGCGCGTTCAGCCTAACGTGGAGGAAGCGCGTTCAGCCTAAGGCGGAGGAAGCGTGTTCAGCCTAGCGCGGTGAAAGCGCGTTCAGCCTAGTGTAGTGAAAGCGCATTCAGCGAAACGCAGTAAAAGCGCATTTAGTGTAATCAGGAAAGCCTATTCAGCTCAACGCAGTCAAGTGCATTCATCCTAGTGCAGCAAAGACACCCCATTGCCCTTCAGCCTTGCCTGGATGCCTTCTTCTTCCCTCCCCTGACCCCTCTGCAGATGATCTTCCAACAAGACAACCCGGGCGTCTCATACCAGTTCTTCCTGGCCTCTCCTCCCTCGGAAAACCCTCGCCAGGAGCAGCCCCGTAACTCCCGGCAAGAGTTTGGTGAGCAAAACCGCCTCTTTCTTTATGATAATGTGAGCAGGGCCTTTTCAGTTGTGGCTCCCTAATGGCAGAATGCTCTGTTTCTCTCTCGTTACCAGGTGCCTTGACAGTGGTACCCCCTGGCCACCCACACGAATCCCCAACTAGCCACTTGCGACCGGTATTATCCAATTCCCGGAGTCACGCTCCTCCGCCACGTCTCCCGGCCCCCTCTGGCCAATCGGGACGCAGCCGAGGGGCGGCTCCTCCTCCGGCCAGCCAATCGGGACGCAGCCCCGGGACCCTGCAGCGGAACGTCCGCGTCCCACCTTTGCCGCCGCCTCCACCTCCGCAGCATCACTCCGAAAGCCCCCACGACTTCTATTGGCGGCGGACCGGCACCACCGAGTGTTCGGCCACTTGCGGAAAAGGTAGGTCCATTTTGCTCTAGTTTTTTCAATGAGTCTCAACCAACTCCACATAGTTTAATATAGTTTCATACTAATGTAATATCAAGTCATTAGAGTTCATGGTATAGCATATATAGGGCTGTTTTCAATAGTGACTCGCAAGCAATTGGGAACTATGTTTATCTAGCACCTACTAATCCTATATTAACTGATTTGTATGCTTAATTTATTTAAATATTTCTATATTGTAGATTTTCAATTAATATTGTGAGCTTCTTTGCATCTCTAATAATAATAATAATAATAATAGTAATAATAATAGTTTGCTGTGACATGCTGTGTTTTTGTGTCAGTAAAATAATAATAATAATAATAATAATAATAATAATAATAATAATATAAATAATAATTAGAATTGAGTTCCTTGCTTCTAGCTTTAAAGTGGATGTAAAGCAGAGTAGAAGGTGAGTCCTGGCATGCCAAAGACTACCAAAGATGGAAACTAACAAAGTAAATCCTATGGAGTCCTTTGAAGCTGTAGCAAGGAATCAAAGAAGATAATAATAATAATAATAATAATAATAATAATAATAATAGGATTGCAGAGAAACAACTGGAAAAGCTAATACGATAGGAGGATTTAAAGATCGAACTGCAAACTCTGGCACAAGCAAGTCAAGGTGGTCCCAGTGGTGATCGGCACACTGGGTGCAGTGCCTCAAGACCTTGGCCTGCACTTAAAAACAACTGGTGCTGACAAAATTGCCATAAAGGCCAACCTACTCGGATCTGCACACATTATTCGCCGATACATCACACAGTCCTAGACACTTGGGAAGTGTCCGACGTGTGATCCAATACAACAGCCAGCAGAGTATCTGCTGTGGACTCATCTTGTTGTGTTTCAAATAATAATGATGATGATGATGGTGATGATGATGATGATAATAATAATAATAATAATAATAATAATAATAATAATAATCTGTCCTAGAAACTTGGGAAGTGTTCAACGTGTGATCCAATTCAACAGCCAGCTGAGTGTCTGCTGTGGACTCATCTTGTTGTGTTTCAACTAATAATAATCATCATCATCATCATCATAATCGTAATCATCATAATCATAACAACAACAATATAATAATAATAACAATAATATAATAATAATAAGCAGTCCTAGACACTTGGGAAGTGTCCGACGTGTGATCCAATACAACAGCCAGTAGAATGTCTGCTGTGGACACATCTTGTTGTGTTTCTAATAATAATAATAATAATAATAATAATAATAATAATAATAATAATTGTATCTCAATCTACAAGTAAAAGCAGGCTAATAATAACATGTTGTTGAAGGCCTTCATCTGTGAGTTTTCCAGACTGTATGACCATGCTACAGCTAATGGCCAGCTAATACCTCCCAACAAAGGATTCCCCAAGGCAGCAAACATCCAGGCTTTGAAACTGCATAGCCATTACATGCTAACCACAGCCATTTGCAACATTCCCTCTTGTCTCAGGCAGACAAGAGTTCTTTCTCCCACCTGGACATCAATATATATATATATATATATATATATATATATATATATATATAGTTTCCAAGAGACCTCACAACCTCTGAGGATGCCTGCCATAGATGTGGGCGAAACATCAGGAGAGAATGCTTCCATACAGCCCAGATATTGATAATAACATCAACTGCAGAAACTTTCTCATCAACCAAAAATCATTGCCAGGAATGTCCTTTTTTTTAATGTTAAGAGCTGATTTACATCTGAATCAATAGATAAAAGCAGAAATAATAGTAATAATAATAATAATAATAATAATAATAATAATAGTATCTCAATCTAGAAGTAAAAGCAGGCTAACAATATTATGTTGTTGAAGGCCTTCGTGGCCAGAATCATTAGGTTGCTGTGAGTTTTCCAGACTGTATGACCATGCTACAGCTAATACCTCCCAACAAAGGATTCCCCAAGGCAGCAAACAGCCAGGCTTTGAAACTGCATAGCCATTACATGCTAACCACGGCCATTTGCAACATTCACAAGAGTTCTTTCTCCAGCCCTGGACATTATTCCACAGATATATAGCCCTCCCTTGCCTAGTTTCCAAGAGACCTCACAACCTCTGAGGATGCCTGCCATAGATGTGGGTGAAACGTCAGGAGAGAATGCTTCCGTATAGCCCAGATGTTGATCATAACATCAACTGTGGGAACTTTCTCATCAATCAAAAATCATTGCCAGGAATGTCCTTTTTTTAATGTTAAGAGCTGTTTTACATCTGAATCAATAGATAAAAGCGGAAATAATCGTAATAATAATAATAATAATAGTAATAATAATGTATTTTCTTCCCAGGTTTTTGGCAGTCGGTGTACAGCTGCGTCTCTCGGGTTTCCCAGGAAGACGTGGAAGACGACAAATGCCACCTTATTCCCAAACCTATTGTGGCCGAAGAGGTTTGCAACACGGAGCCTTGCCCAGCCTAGTGAGTTTTTCCGAAATTTACGATGACAAACGTAAACAATGCTGCTGCCCTCTGCAGGCACGGAAAGCACATGACACCCTTTTTATTCGCCAATACGTTCAATACTAGGGCTGTGCGATCGATGAAAAATACATTTCAAAACTCATCACACATTTCTAAAGTGTTTCTAAAGTATCGTTAGTGAAAATTTTGATATTTTTCGTAATTACGGGAAAATTCAGGGGCTGCTTTCTCCGTCATGCTTACAGCTATTGGGGCAAAACTTGCTACGATGGTAGAACACATTGACCGCATTTAGTCCACCAAGTTTCAGAAAGTTTCGCTCATCCGTTGATTTTTGGGAAATTTTCAAAATGTCGAATATTGCGTCGTAAATACAAATTTATCGAATCCGATCCGACTTACGATGACTGACGAGAAAATTGCACACCCCTATTGGATCCCAATTGCAAGAAAAGAGATTCCATCTAAACATTAGGAATAATTTTTATATATTATATATACTACAACTTATGCTATAGGGTATTAAACCACTGAGCTGCTGAACTTGCCGATTGAAAGGTTGGCAGTTCGAATCTGGGGAGTGGGGGTGAGCTTCTGCTGTTAGCCCCAGCTTCTGCCAACCTAGCAGTTCAAAAACATGCAAATGTGAGTAGATCAATAGGTACCACTCCTATGGGAAAGTAACGGCCTCCATGCAGACATGCTGGCCACATGACCTTGGAGGTGTCTACGGACAACGCTGTCTCTTCAGCATAGAAATGGAGATGAGCACCACACCCCAGAGTTGTGCATATACATACACAGAAATATACATATACACACATATAGATATAAACATGCACACATATATATACATATACACATGCACACACATATACACAGTATGCATGTACACATATAAACACACAAATACGCAGATATATATACACACACGCATGCACACACATATAGATATACACATGTACACATACATATACACATGCACACACATATACACAATATGCATGTACACATATACACACACAAATACACAGATATATATACACACATGCATACACACATAAATACACCCACATATATATATATATATATATATATATATATATACATATATATATACATATATATATATACATACACACGCAAACACACAGATATAGATATACACATGCACACATATATATACATATACACATGCACACACATATACACAGTATGCATGTACACATATAAACACACAAATACGCAGATATATATACACACACGCATACACACACATATAGATATACACATGTACACATACATATACACATGCACACACATATACACAATATGCATGTACACATATACACACACAAATACACAGATATATATACACACATGCATACACACATAAATACACCCACATATATATATATATATATATATATATATATATATATATATACATACACACGCAAACACACAGATATAGATATACACATGCACAAATACATATACACATGCACACACATATACACAATATGCATGTACACATATAAACACACAAATACACAGATATATATACACACATGCATACACACACATATATACACCCATATATATATATACGCAAACACACAGATATACACACACATAAACACATATATACACAGACAAAACACATGTACACAGACAGGGCCACAGCAACGTGTGGCAGGGGATGGCTAGCAATAATATATAATGATATACTGTTTTGTTATTGTATTTGAAGTTGTAATGTTTTGGATTGTGAGTCGCTTTGAGTCTCCGTATGGCGAGATAAAGCAGGGTAAGCGCTTTCTGACAGTAAGAGCTGTCGAATAGTGGAGTATACTTCCTCCAAGTCTTCTGATTTTAAGCAGAGGCTGGAATGCCATCTGTCGGGAGGGCTTGGATTGTGTCTCCTTGCCAGGTGGAAGGGGGTTGGACTGGATGGCCTTTAGGGTCCCTTCGAACTCTAGGATTCTAGGATCCTGCTCATGCCATTTCTCCTTTTGTTGCAGCTGGGACGTGGGCGAGTGGTCAGCTTGCAGCAAGTCCTGTGGCGTGGGCACGCAGCACCGCCAAGTCCTCTGCCGGCAGACCTATGCCAACCGCAGCACCATGGTTCACCCTCAGCGCTGCGGTCAGTTGGAGAAGCCCAATGCCACCCAGACATGCCAAGTGCAAGTCTGCAGCCACTGGGAAATCCACACCAACTGGAGCTCGGTAAGGGAGATGCACTGATTTTGGCTTGCATTATTATTATTATTATTATTATTATTATTATTATTATTATTATTATTATTTTGCATTATTATTTTGCATTATTATTATTATTATTATTATGCATTATTATTATTATTATTATTATTATTAGGATTATTATTATTATTATTATTTTGCATTATTGTTATATAGTAATATATAATAATATAAAATATTAATATTAAACAATAATGAAATAATAATAGAAAATAATAAAAATATAATAACAACGATAATAATATATAAAAATAGAAAATAATAATAATAATATAAAACAATAATGATAAAACAATAATAGAAAGTAATAATAATACATAATAATAATATAATAAGTATAATAATAAAAAATAGAAACTAATATTATAACAGCTATAGTAATATATAATATATTAATATTTAACAATAATGATATCATAATAATAGAAATTAATAATAATAATATAGTAACTACAATAATATATAAAAATAATATAAAATAATAAAATAATAATAATATAATAACTATAATATGTATAATAATAAAAATAGGAACTAATAATATTATAACAACTAGTAATATATAATATAAAATATTAATATTTAACAATAATGATATAATAATAGAAAATAATAATAAAATAACAACTATAATAATGCATAATAATAGAAAATTATAATAATAATAGAAAATAATAATATTATAATAACAACTATAATAATATATAATAATATAAAATATTAATATTAAACAATAATGAAATAATTATAATATAAAATAATAATAATATGGATAGATAGATGCATTTTATTATGGTCCAGAGACCCTTATTACACTGTAGCATACAAGTTATACAAGTAATGAGAATTAAGAAGATATATAACAACGGTAATAATATATTATAATATAAAATAATAATAGAAAACAATAACAAAATAATATTGTAATAATAACATATAATAATAATATAATAATAGAAATAATATAATAATTATAAAGTAAACATATAAAATAATATAAAATAATAAAATAATATAAAAATAATTATAAAATAATAGAAAATAATAATAGAAAATAAAATTATTATAATAATTACAACTATAATAAGTTATAATAATTATAGAGAATAATAATAATATAAAACAACAACAATAATATTACAATAACAACTATAGTAATATATAATAATAGAAAATTATAATAATAATAATAACAACTATAATAAATTTTAATAATTATAGAGAATAATAATAATATAAAACAACAACAATAATATAATAACAACTATAGTAAGATATAATAATAGAAAATAATAATGATAAAATAATAATAGAAAGTAATAATACAGAATAATAATACAAAGTACTAATATAATAACAACTGTACTAATATATTAAAAATAATATAATAATAGAAAACAATAACAAAATAATAACAATATTACAGTAACTATAATAATATATAATAATAATAATATAAGATAATAATGGAAGACAATAATTACAAAATAAAAATAGAAAATAATAATAATAATAATAATAATAATAATAATTTATTTTTTGCCCTCGTTGCTCACATCTTCTCTGCTCTCCTTGCCCGGTTCTAGTGCTCTGTCCTTTGCGGGATGGGACACCGGACGCGCCGCGTGCGCTGCGTCCGCAATGACGGGGCCTTCTTGAAGGAGAGCGACTGCCCCATCCGCCACCGGCCCAAGACCAGCGAGGCATGCGACATGGGGCCCTGCGTCCGCACATGGTTCTACAGCGAGTGGAGCAACGCGGTATGTCTTCCTTGTGCTTTTCCAGCCTTTCCATCCCTCCTGGCCCTTCCTGCATTGGATGCATAGCATAGGAAGGGACCCCAAGGGCCATCTAGTCCAACCCCATTCTGCTAGTGTTGGGAGGGACCCCAAAGGTTATCCAGTCCAACCCCTGTTTTGGGATATAGGAAGACACCATCAAAGCCCTCTTGACAGATGGCCATCCAGCCTCTAGAGTTGGGTGAGATCCCAAAGGTCATCCAATCCAACCCCATTCTGCTATATAGGAAGACACAATCAAAACCCTCTTGAGAAATGGCCATCCAGCCTTTGAGACATAGACTCCTAGTCTTGGGAGAGATCCCAAAGGTCATCCAGTCCAACCTGATTCTGCTATATAGGAAGACACAATCAAAACCCTCTTGAGAGATGGCCATCCAACCTCTAGAGTTGGGTGAGGCACCATCAAAACACTCTTGACAGATGGCCACCCAGCCTCTGAAACAAAGATTTCTAGTGTTGGAAGAGACCCCAAAGGTCATCCAGTCCAACCTCGTTCTGCCATATGGGAAGACACCATCAAAGCCCATCTAGTCCAACCCCATTCTGCTATGTGGGAAGGCACCTTCAAAGCCCTCCTGACAGATGGCCATCCAGCCATCATCATTATTATGGAATCCTACATTTGGATAGGACCACAAAGGTCCTCCAATCGAACCACATTCGGCCATAGGATACTATAAAAGCCCTCTTAACAGATGGCCATCCACCCTCTGCTTAAAAGCTTCCAAAGAAGGAGACTACAAAGCACTCTATATTCCATTATAGTTGGAGGAGACTCCAAAGGACATCCAGTCCACGCCCATTCTGCTGTGTGGGAAGGCACCATCAAAGCTGTCCTGACAGATAGCCATCCAGCCTCTGAATCACAGTGCTGGGAGAGACCCCAAGGGTCATCCAATCCAACCCTGTTTTGGGATATAGGAATATAGGAAGACACCATAAAAGCCCACCTGACAGATGGCCATCCAGCCTCTAGAGTAGGGTGAGACCTCAAAGGTCATCCAGTCCAACCCCATTCTGTTATATAGGAAGACACAATCAAAACCCTCTTGACAGATGGCCATCCAGCCACTAGTGTAGGGAGAGACACCAAAGGTCATCCAGTCCAACCTCGTTCTACTATGTGGGAAGGCACCATCAAAGCCCTCTTGACAGATGGCCACCCAGCCTCTGAATCATATGCTCCTAGTGTTGGGAGGGACCCCAAAGGTCATCCAATCCAACCCTGTTTTGGGATATAGGAAGACACCATCAAAGCCCTCTTGACAGATGGCCATCCAGCCTCTAGAGTTGGGTGATACCTCAAAGGTCATCCAATCCAACCCCATTCTGCTATATAGGAAGACACAATCAGAACCCTCTTGAGAGATGGCCATCCAGTCCAACCCTGTTTTGCGATATAGAAAGACACCATCAAAGCCCTCTCGACAGATGGCCACCCGGCTTCTGAAACAAAGATTTCTAGTGTTGGAAGAGACCCCAACAGGTCAACCCTGTTTTGCTATATAGGAAGGCACCATCAAAGCTGTCCTGACAGATGGCCATCAGTCCTCTGAAATGTAGACTAGTGTTGGAAGAGACCCCAAAGGTGTTCCAATCCAACCCTGTTTTGGGATATAGGAAGACACCATCAAAGCCCTCTCAACAGATGGCCACCTGGCCTATGAATAATATACCCCTAATGTTGGAAGAGACCCCAAAGGTCATCCAGTCCAATCCCATTCTATGTTGGAAGGCACCATCAAAGCCCTCTCGACAGATGGCCATCTGTCCTCTGAAACATAGACGCTTAGTGTTGGAAGAGACCCCAAAGGTCATCCAATCCAACCCTGTTTTGGGAGATAGGAAGACACCATCAAAGCCCTCTTGACAGATGGCCATACAGCCTCTAGAGTTGTGTGAGACCTCAAAGGTCATCCAATCCAACCCCATTCTGCTATATAGGAAGATGCAGATGCAATCAAAACCCTCTTGAGAGATGGCCATCTAGCCTCTGAGTCATAGACTCCTAGTGTTGGGAGAGACCCCAAAGGTCATCCAGCCTAAGCCTGTTTTGCTACCTAGGAAAACACCATTAAAGCCCTCTCGACAGATGGCCATCCGTTCTCTGAAATGTAGACTCCTCATGTTGTAAGGGACCCCAAAGGTCATCCAATCCAACCCTGTTTTGGGATATAGGAAGACACCATCAAAGCCCTCTCGAGAGAGAGAGATGGCCAACCGACCTCTGAAACGTAGACTACTAGTGTTGGAAGGGACCCCAAAAGGTCATCTAATCCAACCCTCTTTTGGGATATAGGAAGACACCATCAAAGCCCTCTCAAGAGATGGCCACCCAGCCTCTGAATCATATGTTCCTAGTGTTGGGAAAAACCCCAAAGGTCATCCAGTCCAACCCTATTCTGCTATATAGGAAGACACAATCAAAGCTCTCTTGACAGATGACCATCCATCCTCTGAAACATAGACTCCTAGTGCTGGAAGAGACCCCAATGGTCATCTAGTCCAGCCTGATTCTGCAATATAGGAAGACACCATCAAAGCCCTCTCGACAGATGGCCACCCGGCTTCTGAATAATATACCCCTAATGTTGAGAGAGACTCCCAAGGGTCATCCAATCCAATCCCCATTCTGCTATATAGGAAGATACAATCAAAGCCCTCTCGAGAGATGGCCACCCAGCCTCTGAATCATTTGTTCCTAGTGTTGGGAGAGACCCCCAGAGGTCATCCAGTCCAATCCCCATTCAGTTATATAGGAAAACACCATCAAAACCCTCTTGACAGATGGCCATCCTCCAAGCCTCTCCCGAGAAGGAGATTCCAGACTCCCAGGCAATATATTCCACTTTCCCAGCCCCGATATGGAAGCCTAATCTTTTCCCTTCCTGTTTCCCATGCCATGTCTCCTTCCGTCCGTCCAGTGTTCGGCCGAATGTGGGACCGGCATCCAGCGTCGCTCGGTGGTCTGCCTGTCCAGCGACGCCAGCGGAGAGTCCCAGGAGAACTGCGCCGGCACCAAACCGGCCGACATGCGTGCCTGCAATGGGGGGCCCTGCCGGAGGGTGAACCTTTGGTACACGGGACCCTGGAGCCCGGTGAGTAGGCGCGACCGCAGATCGGAATAGCCTAGCTTGGCATTGGCCTTTGCTGCTGCTGCGTCACGCCGTCGGCTCGTGCGGCTGCAGTTGTTTCCGTCTTCCAAGTGTTGTTTCCCACTCTTCGCAGTGCTCTTCGGACTGCGGCACCGGCACGCAACGGCGCGACGTGGTGTGCCTCAGCAAACTGGGGGCGGATTACAACGTGACGGAAGCCTCGGAGTGCGCCCACCTGGAGAAGCCGCCCTCCCTCCAGCCGTGCCATGGCACCGAGTGCGAAGCCCGGTGGTACAACACCGCCTGGAGCGCCGTAAGTGGGGAGCCGGAGACGTTTGGGAGAGCTTCCAGAAAGAAAGCTAGAGCTGGAAGGGACCCCAAGGGGTATCCAGTCCAACCCCGTCTGACACAGTCAAAGCCCTCCCAACAGATGGCCATGCAGCCTCTGCTAAATAATAATAATAATAATAATAATAATAATAATAATAACAACAACAACAACAACAACAACAACAATAATAATAATAGAACAGTAGAATCCTAGAGTTGGAAGGGACTCCAAGGGACATCTAGTCTAATCCCCTTCTGCGAGGCAGGAGCACACAAACCAAGCCCTCCTGACAGATGGCCATTCAGCTCCTGCTAAATGATGATGATGATAATAATAATAATAATAATAATAATAACAACAACAACAACAATAATAATAATAGAACAATAGAATCCTAGAGTTGGAAAGGACTCCAAGGGACATCTAGTCCAACCCTTTCTGCAAGGCAGGAGCACACAATCCAAGCCCTCTTGACAGATGGCCATACACCACTGCTAAATAATAATAATAATAATAATAATAATAATAATAATAATAATAATAGAACAGTAGAAGCCAAGAGTTGGAAGGGACTCCAAGGGACATCTAGTCCAATCCCCTTTTGCAAGGCAGGAGCACACAAACCAAGCCTTCCCGACAGATGCCCATACACCACTGCTAAATAATAATAATAATAGTAATAACAACAACAACAACAACAACAACAACAATAATAATAATAGAATAATAGAAGCCTAGAGTTGGCAAGGACTCCAAGGGACATCCAGTCCATTCCCCTTTAGCAAGGCAGGAGCACACAAACGAAGCCTTCCCGACAGATGGCCATACACCACGACTAAATAATAATAATAATAATAATAATAACAATAACAATAACAATAACAATAATAGAATCCTAGAGTTGGAAGGGACTCCAAGGGACATCCAGTCCAATCCCCTTTTGCAAGGCAGGAGCACATAATCCAAGCCCTCCTGACAGATGGCCATTCAGCCTCTGCTAAATAATAATAATAATAATAATAATAATAATAATAATAATAGTACAATAGAACAGTAGACTCCTAGAGTTGAAAGGGACTCCAAGGGACATCTAGTCCAACCCCTTTCTGCAAGGCAGGAGCACACAAACCAAGCCTTCCCGACAGATGGCCATATACCACTGCTAAATAATTATAATAATAATAGAACAATAGAATCCTAGAGTTGAAAGGGACTCCAAGGGACATCTAGTCCAATCCCCTTTTGCAAGGCAGGAGCACACAAACCAAGCCTTCCCGACAGATGGCCATATACCACTGCTAAATAATTATAATAATAATAGAACAATAGAATCCTAGAGTTGAAAGGGACTCCAAGGGACATCTAGTCCAATCCCCTTTTGCAAGGCAGGAGCACACAATCCAAGCCTTCCCAACAGATGGCCATACACCACTACTTAATAATAATAATAATAATAATAATAATTATTATTATTATTATTATTATTATAGAATCCTAGAGTTGGAAGGGACTCCAAGGGACATCTAGTCCAACCCCTTCTGCAAGGCAGGAGCACACAAACCAAGCCTTCCCAACAGATGGCCATACACCACTGTTAAATAATAACAATACTAATACTAATAATAATAATAATGACAATAATATTAATAGAACAATAGAATCCTAGAGTTGGAAGGGACTCCAAGGGACATCCAGTCCAATCCCCTTTTGCAAGGCAGGAGCACACAATCTAAGCCCTCCTGACAAATGGCCATTCAGCCTCTGATAAATAATAATAATAATAATAATAATAATAATAATAATAGAACAATAGAATCCTAGAGTTGGAAGGGACTCCAAGGGACATCTAGTCCAATCCCCTTTTGCAAGACAAGAGCACACAATCTAAGCCCTCCTGACAGATGGCCATTCAGCCTCTGATAAATAATAATAATAATAATAATAATAATAACGATAATAATAATAATAGAACAATAGAATCCTAGAGTTGGAAGGGACTCCAAGGGACATCCAGTCCAATCCCCTTTTGCAAGGCAGGAGCACACAATCTAAGCCCTCCTGACAAATGGCCATTCAGCCTCTGATAAATAATAATAATAATAATAATAATAATAATAATAGAACAATAGAATCCTAGAGTTGGAAGGGACTCCAAGGGACATCTAGTCCAATCCCCTTTTGCAAGACAAGAGCACACAATCTAAGCCCTCCTGACAGATGGCCATTCAGCCTCTGATAAATAATAATAATAATAATAATAATAATAACGATAATAATAATAATAGAACAATAGAATCCTAGAGTTGGAAGGGACTCCAAGGGACATCCAGTCCAATCCCCTTTTGCAAGGCAGGAGCACACAATCTAAGCCCTCCTGACAAATGGCCATTCAGCCTCTGATAAATAATAATAATAATAATAATAATAATAATAATAATAATAGAACAATAGAATCCTAGAGTTGGAAGGGACTCCAAGGGACATTTAGTCCAATCCCCATTTGCAAGGCAGGAGCACACAATCTAAGCCTTCCTGACAGATGGCCATTCAACCTCTGCTAAATTATAATAATAACAACAACAATAATAATAGAATAATAGAAGCCTAGAGTTGGAAGGGACTCCAAGGGACATCCAGCCCAACTCCCTTCTGCCAAGCAGGAGAACACAGTTCAAGCCCTCCCATCAGATGGCCATGCACTTTCTATTTAATAATAATGATAATAGAATGATAAAATCCTAGAGTTGGAAGGGACCCCCGGGGCCATCCAGTCCAGCCCCCTTTCTGCCAGGCAGGAAGACACAATCCAAGCCCTCCCGACAGATGACCTTCCAACGCCTGCCTTTTCGATCCCCTGTCTGTCTCCCAGTGCTCCCAGTCCTGCATGGGCGGCGTCCAGGTGAGGGAAGTCCAGTGCCTGACCCCGAACCGGACCCTGAGCCGCCTCTGCCCGCCGGACCTCAAGCCGGCCACCAAGCGTCCCTGCAACGCCCAGCCCTGCCTCCCCGAGATCGGTAAGAATCCCTGCCTGGAGCCCATTTGCCACTCGCGGCCGCAGGAGCCCTAACGCTGGAGCAGGTGGGACCGGGAGGTAGGCCTCTTTTCTCAACCCACAACACACCTTTCGCCTGCGCTTCCCCAGTCACGTGAACGTGGTCCCCTTTGTGCCTCGGGGTGGGACGTCTTTTGTGCAAACGGGGGGCTGCGAGGCCCAGAATCCCCCAACCCGCATGGCCGTCTGGGGGAAGCCCCTGACCCGCTTCGAGTCGTTTGCTCTGAACGGATTCAGAATTTATTTATGTGTTTTTCAATATAAGTTTTGATGTGTTTTTGACATAAGTTTTGAATACAGTAAACATTGCAAAGATGAAAAGGAAGGAAGGAAGGAAGAAACACAGAAAAAGAAAGAAAAAAGGAAGGAAGGAGAAAGAAAAAAAAGGAAAGAATGAAAGGAGAAAGAAAGAAAAAGAAGGGAAAAGAAAGAAAAGTAGAAAGAGACAGAAAGCTGGAGAAAGAAAAAGAAGAAAAGGAAGGAAAGATAGAAAGGAAGAAAAGAAAGAAAAGTGGAGACAGAAAGCAGAAAGAAAGAGGAGGAAAAAGGAAAGGAAGGAAGGAGAAAGAAAGACAGGAGGAAAAAGAAAAGGAAGGAAGGAAGGAAAAGAGAAAGAAAGACAGGAGGAAAAAGAAAAGGAAGGAAGAAGGAAGGAAGGAAGGAAAGAAAGGAGAAAGAAAGACAGGAGGAAAAAGAAAAGGAAGGAAGAAGGAAGGAAGGAAAGAAAGGAAGGAAGGAGAAAGAAAGAGAGGAGGAAAAAGAAAAGAAAGGAAGAAGGAAGGAAGGAGAGAAAGAAAGGAGAAAGAAAGACAGGAGGAAAAAGAAAAGAAAAGGAAGGAAGGAAGAAGGAAGGAAGGAAAGAAAGAAAGGAAGGAGAAAGAAAGAGAGGAGGAAAAAGAAAAAGAAGGAAAGAAAGAAAGAAAGAAAGAAAGAAAGAAAGAAAGCAGAAAGAAAGACAGGAGGAAAAAGAAAAAGAAGGAAGGAAAGATAGAAAGAAAGGAGAAAGGAAGGAGAAAGAAAGACAGGAGGAAAAAGAGAAGGAAAGAAAGAAAGAAAGAAAGAAAGAAAGAAAGAAAGAAAGAAAGCAGAAAGAAAGGCAGGAGGAAAAAGAAAAGGAAGGAAAGAAAGAAAGAAAGAAAGAAAGAAAGAAAGAAAGGAGAAAGAAAGACAGGAAAAAGAAAAGGAAGGAAGGAATGAGAAAGAAATAGGAGGACAAAGGGAAGGAAGGAAGGAAGGAAGGAAGGAAGGAAGGAAGGAAGGAAGGAAGGAAGGAAGGAAGGAAGGAGAAAGAAAGACAGTAAAGAAGGATATGTGGAAGTCAAACTGTCCTTCCAAGCTGCTCTTTCATTTGGAGCCGTGTTCCCCGAACTCTGGCTTTCCAGTTGTTTGGGACTACAACTCCCAGAACCCCCGATCATTAACCAAGACAGTGGAGGCTCCTGGGAGTTGGAAGTCCCAATCTCGTCACAGGTTAGGTAGTTCCCTTTTGGGGCATAATGTTGTGGCCCCAAAGATACGTTGCAAGCCCTGCCGTCACCTTCCTCTTCCTCCCCGTTTCCTCCCCAGACGAGAACTGCAAGGACATCATCCAAAACTGCCCGGTGATCATGCAAGCCCGGCTGTGCGTCTATCCCTACTACAAGGTGATCTGTTGCGCTTCCTGCGCGCACACCTTGGAGCGGCACCAGGTGCAGCC
>NC_090032.1:6294011-6354011 GCF_037176765.1 Anolis sagrei
GGGCCCTGCGAGGACGGCGGCGCGGAGGAGAAGGCGGACCGGAGGCGCCTGGGTCTGGGCCCTCGCGCCTCCCCACGGGCCCAGGTGAGCGGGAGGCGGCCCGGCAGGCACCGGCGAGGGCAGCCCGCCCTGGGGTCCTCAGGCCCCGCGGCCCGGCCCCAGAGGCTTCTGGGAGGGCCTCAAAGTAGGCCTCAGGCCTCACTCTGAGGGAAGAGGCCTTCCTTTCCATGGCTTCTCAGGGCTGGGAGGCTATAATTCTTTATTTTTTGGGGGTGAACCTCCTTTCTGAGGTAGAACAGGCCTGGGCCAATTTAGGGCCTTCCCTCCAGGGGTTTAGGACTCCAACTCCCACAATTCCTAGCAGCCCCAGTTTCCTTCCTTTCCCCCCTCAATTTAAGATGTTAGGAATGGTGGGACTTGTAGTCCAAAACACCTAGAGGGCCCAGATATGGCTCAGGCCTGATATCCATCTAAGAGAGGAAAGCAGGAAGCATTGTGGGTCTTGTAGTCCAAATTCCTAACAGCCCCAATCTCTTTCCTGTCACCCCTCAGCTTAGGCTGTTAGGAATGGTGGGACTTGTAGTCCAAAACTCCTGAAGGGAAGGGCCAAATATGGCCCAGGCCTGATATACATCCAAGAGAAGAATTGTGGGACTTGTAGTCCAAAACACCTGGAGGGAAGGGCCAATATGGCCCAGGCCTGATATCGATCTAAGAGAGGAAAGCAGGAGGAATTGTGGGACTTGTAGTCCAAAACATCTGGAGGGAAGGCCCAAATATGGCCCAGGCTTAATAGCCATCTATGAGAGGAAAGCAGGAGGAATTGTGGGTCTTGTAGTCCAGATTCCTAACAGCCCCGGTCTCTTTCCTTTCCTCCTCAGCTTAGGCTGTTAGAAATGGTGGGACTTGTAGTCCAAAACACCTGGAGGGCCCAAATATGGCCCAGGCCTGATATACATCTAAGAGAGGAAAGTGAGAGGAATTGTGAGTCTTGTAGTCCAAATTCCTAACAGCCCCAGTCTCTTTCCTTTCCCCCCTCAGCTTAAGCTGTTAGGAATTGTGGGACTTGTAGTCCAATATGGCTCAGGTCTGATATGCATCTAAGAGAAGAAAGCAGGAGGAATTGTGGGTCTTGTAGTCCAAATTCCTAACAGCCTCTTTCCTTTCTCCCCCTCAGCTTAAGCTGTTAGGAATGGTGGGACTTGTAGTCCAAAACACCTGGAGGAAAAGCCCAAATATGGCTAAGGACTGATATCCATCTAAGAGAGGAATTGTGGGACTTGTAGTCCAAAACATCTGGAGGAAAAGCCCAAATATGGCCCAGGTCTGATATCCATCTAAGAGAGGAAAGAGAGGAATTGTGGGTCTTATAGTCCAAATTCCTAACAGCCCCAGTCTCTTTCCTTTCCCACCTCAGCTTAGGCTGTTAGGAATTGAGGGACTCCTGGAGGAAAACTGGAGGAAAGGGCCAAATATGGCCCAGGCCTGATATACATAATTAATATTATATTGTATTAGGAGTATTTATTGCATTACATTGTATTATTATCAATATTATATGTATATGCAATATATTATATTATTTGCATAGCACAATATTAGTATTCCATATTGCTATATATTGTACTATATCTTCATACTGTAATATTATTAGTAATATTACATGTAATATATAATTAATATTATATCGTATTATTATTATTAGTATTGTATTTTGTTGTATTTTATTGATTTACATTATAATAATATCAATATTATTATAATATTAGCACTATACATTGCTATATTGTACTATATCACTATACTGTAATATTATTAGTAATATTACATGTAATATATAATTAATATTATATTGTATTATTATTAGTAGTAGTAGTATTTTATTCTATTACATTATAGTAATATCAATATTATTATAATATTAGCACTATACATTGCAATATTGTACCATATCGCTATACAGTAATATTATTAATATTACATGTAATATATAATTAATATTATATTGTATTATTAGTAGCATGTTATTGTATTACATTATAATAATATCAATATTATTATTATATTAGCACTCTACATTGCTATATTGCTATATTGTACTATATCACTATACCGTAATATTAATATTACATGTAATATATAATATTATATTGTATTAGTAGTAGTATTATATTGTATTATACTATAATAATATCAATATTATTATAATATTAGCACTATACATTGCTATATTGTATTATATCACTATACAGTAATATTAATATTACATGTAATATTATATATATTTATATATACATCACTAACTATAAACATGAGGCAAATGGGATATAAAGATAACTATAAGTTAAAACTATACATATAAGTCAGCGAGGAAAGCAGGATATAAAGATAACCATAAACTCTAAATATATAAGTATGGCGTCCCCGGTGGTGCAGCAGGTTAAACCGCTGAGCTGCTGAACTTGCTGACTGAAGGTCTTCTTTCTTTCTTACCCTCTTACTATTCTCATTTCCCTCTCCTCCATTTCTATCATCTTAAGTCAACCTTTCCTCCTTATATATTCTTTTTTTGTGGTTGTGGGTTTTTTCCCCTCCTTTCCAGGAAGGCTGTAAGACCGGCCTGTCTGGGCTGACCTTACAGAGCTTTAGGGTTAAATAGCAAAGGGGTGAGATATATATGTTTGTGTGTATTTTTGCGAAAGTGAGTGGTTTTGATTTCTTGCCCAATTGATAACTTATTTACTTAGGCGATCCCTCGTAGCCTGAGGATGCTGGCCTTCCAAGTGTAGTGTCTTGGTGGTGGGTGGCTGTGGAGACCTATTCACCCTTTTGCCCTCCATTCGTGCCTTTTTGAATTCTGCAGCACTGCTGGTCACAGCTGACCTCCTGTTAGAGCGCTCAAGGGCCAGGCTTCCCAGATCTGGGTGTCTATGCTGCAGTTTTTAAGGTTGGCAATAAGCCCATCTTTAAATCTCTTTTCCTGTCCACCAACATTACATTTTCTGTTCCTGAGTTGCGAGTATGGTAACTGCTTTGAGAGATGGTGATCAGGCATTTGGACAACATGGCCATTCCAGCGGAGCTGCTGAACTTGCTGACTGAAGGGTCGGCAGTTCGAATCCAGGGAGCAGCGTGAGCTCCCGCTGTTAACCCCAGCTTCTGCTAACCTAGTTGTTCGAAAACATGTAAATGTGAGTAGATCAATAGGTACACTCCGGGGGGAAGGTAACGGCACTCCATGCAGTCATGCTGGCCACATGTCCTTGGAGGTGTCTACGGACAATGCTGGCTCTTCAGCTTAGAAATGGAGATGAACACCAACCCCCATAATTGGAGACCCTAGACTTAATGTCAAGGGGAAACATTTACCTTTACCTTACTATAATGAAATAGTAATGAAATTTCATTACTCTCTCTACTCTCTGTATAATAATAATAATAATAATAATAATAATAATAATGTATATATAATATATTGTATATACATGTAATAGTTATAATATTATAATGTAATGCAATATAATAATAATAATAATATGATATCATAATTCTATAATTGTTTTAAATGTAATGCTAATAATATTACAATACATGGTATTGTACTATGGTAATATAATATATTGTGTGTGTGTGTGTGTGTGTGTATGTCTTCTAAGCCGCTTTGAGTCCCCTACTGGGTGAGAAGAGTGGCGTATTAATGTTGTATATAAATAAATAATATAATATAATAAGTAACCACTTTGGAATGGGTTAAGCTGCTGAACTTCCTGACCGAAAGGTCACAGGTTCGAATCCAGGAAGCAGCGTGAGCTCCTGCTGTTAACCCCAGCTTCTGCCAACCTAGCAGTTCGAAAACATGTAAATGTGAGTAGATCAATAGGTACAGCTCACACAATATAAAATCGAACAGGATGGGCAGGTCAAATGGACGCGATAAAATGATAAAATAATAAAACCCAGGGTGAGGTAGGAATAAAAATATGGTTCGAATCCAGGGAGCAGCGTGAGTTCCCGCTGTTAGCCCCACCTTCTGCCAACCTAGCAGTTCGAAAACATGTAAATGTTCGTAGATTAATAAGTACAGCTCTGGCGGGAAGGTAACGGTGCTCTATGCAGTCATGCTGGCCACATATCCTTGGAGGTGTCTGTGGACAACACTGGCTCTTCAGCTTAGAAATGGAGATGAACACCAACCCCCAGAGTTGGACACAACTAGTCTTAATGTCAGGGGAAACCTTTACCTTACTATACGAAATAGTAACGAAATTTCCTTACTCTCTCTATAATAATAATAATAATAATATATTGTGTATATAATATATTGTATATACATATAATATTTATAGTATTATAATTTAATGCAATATAATACTACTAATAATGTGATATTATAATTATATATTTATAATACATGTAAAACTACTAATAATATTACAATATAATGGTATAGTACAATATAGTAATACTATGCTAATAATATAATATATTGTATGTATATATATCTTGTAAGCCGCTCTGAGTCTCATATGGGGTGAGAAGGGTGGCATATAATGTTGTAAATAATATAATATAATACGTAACCACTCTGAAGTGGGTTAAAGCACTGAGCTGCTGAGCTTGCTGACCGAAAGGTCAGTGGTTCGAATCCAGGGAGCAGCTTGAGCTCCCGCTCTTAGCCCCAGCTTCTGCCAACCTAGCAATTCAAAAACATGTATGGTAACTGCTTTGAGAGACGTTGATCGGCCATTTGGACAATGAGTCCATTCCAACGGAGCTGCTGAACTTGCTGACTGAAAGGTCAGCGGTTCAAATCCGGGGAGTGGGGAGAGTTCCTGCTGTTAGCCCCAGCTACTGCCAACCTAGCAGTTCAAAAACATGTAAATGTGAGTAGATCAATAGGTACCGCTCCGGCGGGAATGTAACGGCATTCCATGCAGTTATGCTGGCCACATGACCTTGGAGGTGTCTACGGACAATGCTTGCTCTTCAGCTTAGAAATGGAGATGAAAATCAACCCCCAGAGTCGGACACAACTGGACTTAATGTCAGGGGAAAACCTTTACCTTATCTACCAGTTATATAACTATCTAAACTGAGCAAATTGGTATTTCCTAGCCCTCCACTTTGCATCCCAATCGCTTTGAGATTTTCCTCCTTTCCCCGTCTTGTTAGAAATGGCTGCAGGAGTCGAGCAACTCCAAATGGAGAACTGTACCATAAATATATGCACCGGTTTTATGGTACAGATTTTATGGTGGCTCATAGTTCACCAAAGTGCAGCCAATGTTTATTTTCCCTCCCGCTGTGAGAGAAGAGGTATGAGATTAGAGCTTGGTTTCCTTACTTGATTCGATTCCTTTGGGCGAAACCCAATTGCTCTGAGAAACTAAAGAATCATTGAATGATAGAGGTGGGAGAGACCACATGAGCCAATCTAGTCTAACCCCTGGCCATGCAGGAAAAGCACAAAGTATCCCTGACAGATGGTCATCCCACCTCTGTTTAAAAGGAAAGAGCCTCCACCAGATTCCTAGGCAGAGAGTTCCACTGCTGAACAACTCTTATGGTCAGGAAGTTCTTCCTAATGTTTATTTACGACATTTATATGCCACCCTTCTCACCCTGAAGGGTAACTCTGAATGGCTTACAAGATAAATAGACAGACAGACAGATAGATATTTATTTATTATTTATTTACTTTGCTTGTATACCGCAGTTTCTCGGCCCGTAGGCGACTCAACACGGTCCGTAGGCGACTCAACGTGGTAGATATACATACATACAATATATTATATTATTAGCATAGTACAATATCAGTATGATATATTACTATATTGTACTATACCGTTACATTGAAATATTATTAGTAATATTACATGTAATATGGAGCCCCCGGTGGCGCAGTGGGTTAAAGCACTGATCTGCTGAGCTTGTTGATCGAAAGGTCGCAGGTTCGATTCCGGGGAGCGGCGTGAGCTTCTGCTGTCAGCCCTAGCTTCTGCCAACCTAGCAGTTCAAAAACATGCAAATGTGAGTAGATCAATAGGTACCGCTTCGTTGGGAAGGTAACGGTGCTCCATGCAGTCATGCCAGCCACATGACCTTGGAAGTGTCTATGGACAACGCCGGCTCTTCGGCTTAGAAATGGAGATGAGCACCACACCCCAGAGTCAGACATGACTGGACTTAATGTCAGGGGACTACCTTTACCTTTACCTTACATGTAATTTAAAATATACAATTATAATATTGTATTGTTATTAGTATTATATTGTATTACATTATACAGTATAATCTATATACATAAAATGTAATGTTCATTTGTGGGATTAGCATAACTCAAAAACCACTGGACGAATTGACACGAAATTTGGACACTATACCCCTAACAGACCAACACGTGTCTATCACTCATTTTAAAAAAAACCCCAAAACAGTGGAAAAGACTTACGAACCCAAATAAGCTAAATGACGAAAAGCTAAATGATAATACAGAAAAAAGGAAGGAAGGGGAGAAAGGAAGGAAGGAAGAGAAAGAGGGAGAGAAAGAAAAAAGGAAAGGGAGAAGGAAGCATGGAGGCAAAGAGCGAAAGAAGGAAGGAAAGAGAAAGAAGCAAGGAGAGAAAGAAAGAAAAAAGGGGGAGGAAGGAAAGAGGTAAGGAAGGAAGGAGAGAAGGAAAGAAACAGAGGAGGGAAGGAGAGCTTAAGGAGAGAAAGAGGGAGGGAAGGAAAGAAGGAAAGAGAGAAGGAAGGGACTATCGATTTATTGATGTGTTTTGTGTGTGTATGTGTGTATATATGTGTGTTTGCGCATATATCTATATGTGGTTTTGTGCATGTGTTGTAATGTATTTTTATTTTTTGGATTTTTAAGTCTTCTGCTGTGTTTTTCAGTGTTTTGATCAGTGATGGTCACTCATTGGCCTGAGAGATGTATTGTGTCCAAATTTGGTGTCATTTCATCCAGTGGTTTCTAAGTTATGTTAACCCCACAAATGGACATTGCATTCTTATTTATATAGATTGATCTTTTGAAGGGGTTTCTTCCAATCACCAATTCTTTGCGTATCGTAGGCTTGCGGCCGTGGTTAAATAATTTAAAAGTATTTCTTTATTCGATTCCAATAATAAAAAAATATTCAGGTTTCTTCTGTATTTCAATATTCAATATTTTTTTGAATTTCTTCATGGATTATTTTCCAATTTTTGTGGCCTTCTCACATGACCACCACATGTGGTAGAAGGTTCCCTTTAGAGTCCTTTTAGTGTCACTTTGCATCCACCAATGCCATTGCCAAATGTATGACTGAACTTCTGTTCTCTCTCCAAGTTTGGATGCCGGAGAGAAAGGCTGCATAACAAAAAAAAGACCAAATTTTGCCAACTTTTCCTTGGCAAATAGCAGATGAGCCCACGTTTCTTACTCATCCAGTTTCTCCTCCTGCCCTCAGGTGTGAAACATCAGTACCGGGACTCTTCAGAGATGGCCGACGCGGCCAGAGTTGCGCAAAGGCATCTGAGGAGGGGCCGTTTGCCCAGTTGGACACGAACAAGACAGGTACGTGACGCATTGCGGATTCTTGCTTTTGTTTGCCACTTTTCGAGGTTTGCTTGTTTGTTTTGCTTCCTGGATTTGCAAGACAAAGGTGGGAAAGGTCTCAGTGGACATCAGTGGACTTGGAAAACCAGGAGAAGGTTTTGGCAGTCGTTCCCAGTACCTTCCCAGCCAACGTTGTGATTCTGGAAGTTGTAGAATGGGGGTGAAACAATTGGGAGTGAGAGGAAATCTAATCCTAATTACGAACCACTGCAGAAACTAAGATCTTCTGGGGAGACCCTGCTCTCAGTCCCGCCATCATCACAGGCGCGTTTGGTGGGGACGAGAGACAGGGCCTTCTCAGTGATTGCACCCCAGTTACGGAACTCCCTTCCTGGCAATATTAGATCAGCCCCCTCCCTCCTGTCCTGCAAAAGGATGGCTATTTATTTATTTATTTATTTATTGTGTTGGGAGCAAACCAAACAGTTGTATTGCATTTTTTTAACTAACAAACAAACAAGACAGGGCCTTCTCAGTGATTGCACCCCAGTTATGGAACTCCCTTCCTGGCAATATTAGATTAGCCCCCTCCCTCCCGTCCTTCAGAAGGATGGTTATTTATTTATTTATTTATTTATTTATTGTGTCAGGAGCAAACCAAACAGTTGTATTGCATTTTTTAACAAACAAACAAGCAGACAGACAAAACACAAAGTTTGCAAGCTTGGTAGTTGATTAAATGACCTTTGACCAGTATTTGGCCACTTGGAGTGCCTCTGGTGTTGCTGCAAGAAGGTCCTCCATTGTGCATGTGGCAGGGCTCAGGTTGCATCGCAGCAGGTGGTCAGTGGTTTGCTCTTCTCCACACTCGCGTGTCGTGGACTCCACTTTGTGGCCCCATTTCTTGAGGTTGGCTCTGCATCTCGTGGTGCCAGAGCGCAGTCTGTTCAGCGCCTTCCAAGTTGCCCAGTTTTCTGTGTGCCCTGGAGGGAGTCTCTCATTTGGTATCAGCCATTGGTTGAGGTGCTGGGTTTGAGCCTGCCACTTTTGGACTCTCGCTTGCTGAGGTGTTCCAGCGAGTGTCTCTGTAGATCTTAGAAAACTATGTCTAGATTTAAGTCGTTGACGTGCTGGCTGATACCCAAACAGGGGATGAGCTGGAGATGTCACTACCTTGGTCCTTTCACTATTGGCTGCTACTTCCCGGCGGATGTCAGGTGGTGCAATACCGGCTAAACAGTGTAAATTCTCCAGACACCCCGTGATAATGCGGCATGTCTCATTAAGAGCCACATCCACTGTTTTAGCGTGGAGAGATGTGTTCCACACTGGGCATGCATACTCAGCAGCAGAGTAGCATAGCGCAAGGGCAGGTGTCTTTGCTGTGTCTGGTTGTGATCCCCAGGTTGTGCCAGTCAGAAGGATGGTGAAGACTTGGGTGTGGGAACAAGCCTTTGGGGAAGTGCAATGAGGCAAAATGATGTCCTGAGGTGGTTTTTAAGCAACATTTAATGTGACTATAAGTGTTTTTAATGTTTGTATATATATGGTTTTATGTCCTGGCATTGAATGTTATGTCCCGACGTATAAATGTTGTGCTCTGCCCTGAGTTCCCTATGCTGGAACTCCCTGTGGTACAGCAGGTTAAACCACTGAGCTGCTGAACTTGCTGATCGAAAACTCAGTGGTTCGAATCCGGGGAGTGGGGTGAGCTCCCACTGTTAGCCCCAGCCTCTGCCAACCTAGCAGTTCGAAAACATGCAAATGTGAGTAGATCAATAGGTACCATTCCGGCAGTTAGGTAATGGCGCTCCATGCAGTCATGCCGGCCACATGACCTTGGAGGCGTCTACGGACAACGCCAGCTCTTCGGCTTAGAAATGGAGCACCACAAACCAGAGTTGGACACGACTAGACTTCATGTCAAGGGAAACCTTTACTTTTGCCTTACTATAATGAAATAGTAACGAAATTTCGTTACTCTCTCAATAATAATAATAATAATAATAATAATAATAATAATAATAAACAACAACAACAACAACAATCCTGGACACCTGGGAAATGTCCGATGTGTGATCCAATTCAACAGTCAGCAGAGTGAGAGTGTCTGCTGTGGACTCATCTTGTTGTGTTTCTAATAATAATAATAATAATAATAATAATAATAATAACAGTAATAATAATAATAATAATAATAATAATACATCACAACAGTCCTAGACACTTGGGAAGTGTCTGATGTGTGATCCAATACAATAGCCAGCAGAGTGTCTGCTGTGGACTCATCTTGTTATGTTTCTAATAATGATGATGATGATGATGATGATGATGATGATAATACATCACACAGTGCTAGACACTTGGGAAGTGTCCGACGTATGATCTAATACAACAGCCAGCAGAGTGTCTGCTGTGGACTCATCTTGTGTTTATAATAATAATAATAATAATAATCTCCTTTGCAGTGCGTTAAAGCACTGAGCTTCTGAACGTGCAGATTGGAAGGTCACAGGTTCAAATCTGGGGGGGCGGCATGAGCTTCTGCTATTAGCCTCAGCTTCTGCCAACCTAGCAGTTCGAAAACATGCAAATGTGAGTACATCAGTTGGCGGGAAGGTAACGGTGGGTAATTGGTGGGAAGGTAACGGTGCTCCATACAGTCACATGACCTTGGAGGTGTCTACGGACAATGCCGGCTCTTCGGCTTAGAAATGGAGATGAACACCACCACCCCGTGATGGGAGCAATGCCCACTATGGCTGCTCCTGGCTGTTGCCGTAACCCTGTGGTGACTCAGTGGCAATGGGGGCCTGTTCAGGCTTGCCTCCTGTTTGTGCTTTTGCAAAAGCGGAAAAAAAGTTCAGGGCTTATTGAAAAACATACTGCCAAACCTGTTTCCTTGCCTGTGTCACAACTGTTTTGTCTGCACCTGCCTTACCTGACGCTTTCAGCGGGTGAAGATGACACTGTCGAATGAATGCTGTTCGACACCATTTTAACCACTGTGGCTCAATACAATGGAATTGTGGAAATGTACTTTTACTAGGCCTTCAGACATCCATACCAAAGAAGAGCCGCAGTGGCGCAATGGGCCCCAAATCCCTCGAGTACAAACAAATTCAACTATCTTGAATTTGTCTCCAGTAAGCATATCAGGTCTGCGTGCCAAGTTTGGTCCAGATCCATCGGTGTTTGGTTCACAGTGCTCTCTGTATGTAGGTGAACTACAACTCCCCCCAATCAAGGTGAATTTCCTCCAAAGACCTCCAGTATTTGTTAATGGTCGTGGGGGCTCTGTGTGCCAAGTTTGGTCCAGTTCCATCCTTGGTGGAGTTCAGAGTGCTCATTGATTGCAGGTGTACTATAAATCCCAGTATCTACAATTCCAAAATGTCCAGACCAATTCCCCCCAAAATCCACCAGTATTCAAATGTGGGTTTATCGGGTATGGATACCAAGTTTGGCCCAGGTCTATCATTGTTTGGATTCAGAGTGCGCTCTGGATGTAGTTTGGGAAGGTTTCTGAGAGTGGTCCTCCAAAGATCTTTCTCCAACCACCAAGAGGCATAAAGATGACCAACCACTTAACAAAAGTCGGGTTAAATCTCAGAGCTCTTTGGAACGAGATTTCCAAAATGGTCAGTTTTTGGATTTGGAGTGCTTATTTATTTATAGTGTTAGTATCAACCAGACAATTGTATTACATTTTTAACAATTTTTAACAAACAGACAAAACAGAGTTTGCAGGCTTGGTAGTTGATTAAATGTCCTTTGCTCAGTATCTGGCCACTTGGAGTGCCTCTGGTGTTGCCGCAAGCAGGTCCTCCATTGTGCATGTGGCAGGGCTCAGGGTGCATTGCAGCAGGTGGTCAGTGGTTTCCTCTTCTCCACACTCGCATGTCGAGGATTCCACTTTGTGGCCCCATTTCTGAAGGTTGGCTCTGCATCTTCTGGTGCCAGAGTGAAATCTGTTCAGCGCCTTCCAAGTCGCCCAGTCTTCTGTGTGCCCAGGGGGGAGTCTCTCATTGGGTATCAGCCATTGGTTTGAGCCTTCCACTTTTGGACTCTCGCTTGCTGAGGTGTTCCAGCGAGTGTCTCTGTAGATCTTAGAGCCTGGATCCCTAGGTTTCGGCGGTGACCAGGGGAGCATTCGCACAGTTAAGACTCGTGCGCCAACTGCGACCGTACCTTGGGAAGTCTGACTTGGCCACGGTAGTCCACGCTCTGGTTACATCCCGCCTTGACTACTGCAACGCTCTCTACGTGGGGTTGCCTTTGAAGACGGCCCGGAAGCTCCAATTAGTCCAACGGGCGGCAGCCATGGTATTAACAGGAGCAGGGCGCAGGGAGCATACAACTCCTCTGCTGTACCAGCTCCACTGGCTACCGATTAGCTACCGAGCCCAATTCAAAGTGCTGGCTTTGACCTTTAAAGCCCTAAACGGTTCTGGCCCTACATACCTATCCGAACGTATCTCGGCCTATCAGCCCACCAGGACCCTAAGATCTTCAGGAGAAGCCCTTCTCTCCATCCCGCCTGCTTCACAAGTGCGGCTTGCGGGAACGAGAGATAGGGCCTTTTCTGTGGTGGCCCCCCGGCTTTGGAATGCCCTCCCTACTGAAATAAGATCAGCCACCTCGCTAATGGTATTTCGGAAAAAACTGAAAACTTGGATGTTCGAGCAAGTTTTCAACTAATTCCGATGTGATGATGTTTTGATCATGGACTAGCAATCAAGGATAACGAATTGGATTACGACTTTAACTATGAGATGTTCCGGTCTGTATTGGTGGCCCAATACTATGTATGTATATGTATGTATTTTTATATTTTATTTTATATTTTTAAAGTGAATATTGTATTTTTAAATATGTTGTAAACCGCAATGAGTCGCCGCACAGGCTGAGATATTAGCGGTATACAAGTGTACTAAATAAATAAATAAATAAATAAACTCTTTCTTGATTTAAGTCATTGACGTGCTGGCTGATACCCAAACAGGGGATGAGCTGGAGATGTCTCTGCCTTGGTCTTTTCACTATTGGCTGCCACTTCCCGGCGGATGTCAGGTGGTGCAATACCGGCTAGACAGTGTAGTTTCTCCAGTGATGTAGGGCGCAGACACCCCATGATAATGCGGCATGTCTCATTACGAGCCACATCCACTGTTTTAGCATGGTGAGATGTGTTCCACACTGGGCATGCGTACTCAGAAACAGAGTAGCATAGCGCAAGGGCAGATGTCTTCACTGTGTCTGGTTGTGATCCCCAGGTTGTGCCAGTCAGCTTTTGTATAATATTGTTTCTAGTACTCACTTTTTGCTTGATGTTCAGGCAGTGCTTCTTGTAGGTCAGAGCATGGTCCAGAGTGACTCCCAGGTATTTGGGTGCGCTGCAATGCTCCAGTGGGATTCCTTCCCAAATAATCCTCAGAGCTCGGGATGCTTGTCTGTTCTTGAGATGAAAAGCACACGTCCGTGTTTTAGATGGGTTAGGGATCAGCTGGTTTTTCCCTGTAGTAGGCGGTAAGGGCACCTAGATCTTCGGAGATATTCTGTTCTACCATCTCAAAGCTCCCTGCTTGAGCGGTGATGGCACAATCATCAGCATAGGTGAAGCTCTCTGTCCCTTCTGGCAGTGGACATGGATGGAGCAAGCACGCTCCCCTGAGGCAGGCCATTCTTCTGTTTCATTGGGAGTGCTAAAAAGTGTGCATTTCAAGCCCTTAAAGGGAAGGAGATCTGTATGTTTACCTATGGGGGGAGGGGACGACGACAAGGGAGTTGAGGATGTAAAGAAAATCTGCAAAAATGGATGTAAAGAAAATCTGCAAAAATGCTGAGCTTTGGGGAAAAAGCTCGCTGCCTAATGGGATCCAGATGTCTGCGGCTTGTTTCCAGGGTGCGTATGTGTCGATTTGGCAGGCCGGAGCGCTTAGGCAATGCGTAATGAACTCTGAGAACTCCCTCCTTGTCCCTTTCATCGTGTTACATCCAGCACCTGGAACCCAGGGCTGGTTAAACCTCTCAGAAATGAAGGAAAATGCTTTCCAGAAGAGTTTGCATTCGAAGAAAGCATAAAAATGAACAAAATCTGGCTAACAGTATTAAAAAAACTAAAATCAGGATAACAACAACAACAACTCTGGCACAAGCAAGTCAAGGTGGTCCCAGTGAAGATCGGCAAACTGGATGCAGTGCCTCAAGACCTTGGCCTGCACTTAAAGACAATCGGCGCTGATAAAATTACCATCTGTCAGCTGCAAAAGGCCACCCTACTGGGATCTGCACGCATTATTCGCATTATTCGATCTGGACCAAACTTGGCATCTATACCCAATATACCCACATTTGAATATTGGTGAATTTTGGGGGGGAATTGGTCTGGGCATTTTGGAATTGTAGGTACTGGGATTTATAGTTCATGAGCACTCTGAACTCTATTAAAGATGGAATTGGGGCAAACTTTGCATACAAAGCCCCCACGACCATTAACAAATACTGGAGATCTTAGGGGGAGTTGTAGTTCGCCTACACCATGGACATTCCATAGATATATAAATCTTTCTTGCCTAGTTTCCAAAAGACCCCTCAACCTCTGTGGGATGTGGGCAAAACGTCAGGAGAGAATGCTTCTGGAGCGTAGCCAGATAGCCTGGAAAACTCACAGCAACCCATAACTTTTTTTTTACAGTGTATAAGGCAGCGGTGAGCCCCCAATAGCTCAGCATGTCAAACCGCTGAGCTGCTGGACTTGCTGACTGAAAGGTCAGCGGTTTGAATCAGGGGAGTCGGGTGAGCTCCTGCTGTTAGCCCCAGCTGCTGCCAACCTAGCAGTTTAAAGACATGAAAATAATAATAATAATAATAATAATAATAATAATAACAAGAGCATATAGATCTCGTTCGCTGTGACATAATAATAATAATAATAATAATAATAATAATAATAATAAAAAAAATAATCTTTATTTGTACCCCGCCACCATCTCCCCAATGGGGACTCGGGGCGGCTAACATGAGGCCAAGCCCAAAAATACAACACAACACAATAAAATACAGAATACAGAAAACAAAAATTACATCAGAAAATAATAGCAAAATAAAATAATAAAGCAAATTCATACAATATAAAATCGAACAGGATGGGCAGGTCAAATGGACGAGATGAAATGATAAAATAATACAACCCAGGGTGAGGTAGGAATGAAAATATGGTTCGAATCCAGGGAGCAGCGTGAGTTCCCGCTGTTAGCTGCTGAACTTGCTGACCAAAAGGTCACAGGTCCGAATCCAGGGAGCAGCGTGAGCTCCTGCTGTTAGCTCCAACTTCTGCCAATCTACAAGTTCGAAAACATGTAAATGTGAGTAGATCAATAGGTACCGCTCCGGCGGGAAAGTAACGGCGCTTCATGCAGTCATGCTGGCCACATGATCTTGGAGGTGTCTACGGACAATGCCGGTTCTTTGCTTAGACATGGAGATGGGCCCCAACCCTCAGAGTTGGTCACGACTAGGGGAAAACCTTTACCTTTACTTGGACTGCAGCAGCGTTTGTAAATACTGCAATCTGCAAATAATTACATGCATAAGGTTTTGTGGAGGAGAACCAGGTGCTCGGTTATACCAGGAAGTTCCCATCTTGGACAAAACTTCTGGATTACCCCCAACGCCGCATCTGGTTGTCTTTGTTTTGTGTGTGCGTGAAGCAGGAGAGATGCCGGAGAACCGCTCCGAAGCGTGTGATAGAAGCGTGCCTCGCCCCGTCGGTTGCCCTCTCGTCTTCCGGTAGCGTTACATCACACGCTAAGCAGATAAACCAGCTATCTGTTCTCGAATCAAACCCTGCCCTTGAATTAACACACTCGAGACCCCGTGACCCGCTTCCGGTGAAACCATGCCCTGCCTGGCACTTGGGTTGGAATCTTTCCCGGCGGAAAGGGATTACGTCTCCCTGCGAGACTGTGAGAGTGTTTGCCTAATCTCCAGATGAGCAAGAGCTCCATTGAAATTATAATATATACAGATTTTTGAACGATCAGACATCAGATTCTTGAAGTCACACTATGAGAGTTTGAATCAGAGAATCATACAGGAGACCCCAAGGGCCATCCAGTCCAACAATCAAAGCACCCCCAAAGATGGCCATCCCGTCACTGTTTAAAAGCCTCCACCAGACTCCGAGGCAGTGAGTTCCAGCTTTTACTGTCAGGAAGTTCTTCCTAATTTTCAGGTGGAATCTCCTTTTTTGTCATATGAACACATGACTCCATTGGTGCGGTGGGAGATCACTCAGGCGGCCCTCTGCTGAAAGTTGAGTCCTGATCTATCTGCAAGGCTAACCCAAGGGAAAGGATTTGAAATTGAGTCAACCCAAGGAGAAGGACGTCCAGGACTGGATGGTATGGTGGTCGTTCACTCTGATTTTTTTTCTCAAAGAAGTACAAGACAAGTTGTGGTCTAAAGAGAATCAATAAGCTGATGGAATTGTGTCAGCTCAGGTCCACCCTGTTTAAAGATCTCAATCGGGATCCCATCAGGTCCGCTGGCTTTGCTATTTTTTAAATTGCCTAAAAGGAGCCCCTGGTGGCGCAGTGGGTTAAAACTCTGAGTTGCTGAGCTTGTTGACCGAAAGGTCGCAGGTTCGATTCCGGGGAGCAGCGTGAGCTTCCGCTGTCCGCCCTAGCTTCTGCCAACCTAGCAGTTTGAAAACATGCAAATGTGAGTAGATCAATAGGTATCGCTCTAGCAGGAAGGTAACAGCACTCCATGCAGTCATGCCAGCCACATGACCTTGGAGGTGTCTATGGACAACACCAGAGTCAGTCATGACTGGACTTAATGTGAGGGGACAACCTTTACCTTTACCTTAAATTGCCTAATGGCTTTGCTGACATTCTCCAAACTAAGTAGTGCTGCAAGCTCATCCCTGGTATGTCTTTGCGGGCTTTGGTGTTTGAAGAATGCATGGCTATTTATTTATTTACTTACTTATTTACGACATTTATATGCCTCCCTTCTCATCCCAAAGGGGATGCAGAGAGGCTTACAAGATATATATACATACAATATGTTATATTATTAGCATAGTACAATATCAGTATTAAATATTACTATATTGTACTATACCATTATATTGTAATATTATTAATAATGTGTCATGTAATATAATATATATAATTATAATATTGTATTATTAGTAGTAGTATTATATTGTATGGAGAGTGTGGATGAGCTCCCTCTGTCAGCTCCAGCTCCCCATGCAGGGACATGAGAGAAGCCTCCCATAAGAATGGTAAAACATCAGAATTTCTGGGCATCCCCTGGGAAACGTCCTTGTAGATGGCCAATTCTCTCACACCGGAAGCGACTTGCAGTTAATTATAATAATATATTATTATTAGTAGTATTACCGTATATACTTGAGTATAAGCCGACCTGAATACAAGCCAAGGCACCTAATTTTATCACAAAAAACTGGGAAAACGTATTGACCTGAGTACAAGCCAAGGATGGGAAATGCAGCATCTACTGGTAAATTTCAAAATTAAAATATATACCATTAAATTACATTAATTGAGGTATCAGTAGATTAAATATTTATATAAAACTGTAATTTAAGATAAGACTGCCCAACTCTGATTAAACCATTATTCTAACCGTCTTCAATGTAAATGTGCTTACGTATCCTTCCAATAATAATAGAGTAAAATAATAAATGTAATAATAATAATAATAATAATAATAATAATAGAAATGTAATAATACCAGTAATAATATCGTAAAATAATAAATGTTATAACAATAATAAATAGAGTAAAATTATAAATATAATAATAAAAAAGTAAAATTATAAATGTAATAAAAATAATAACAGAGGAAAATAATAAATAACCTTGATTCGAGTATAAGTCAAGGGGAACTTTCTCAGCCTAAAAAGGGGCTGAAAAACTAGGCTTATACTCGAGTATATACAGTATATTGCATTTCATTATAATACTATAAATGTTATATGTATATACAATATATTATATTACATTACATTATATTATATTATTAGCATAGCACACGAGACAAGATGGAACTGTTCTCTGTTGTGTCAGCTCAGGTCCACCCTGTTTAAACATCTCAACCAGGATCCCATCAGGTCCGCTGGCTTTGCTGTTTTTTAAATTGCCTAATGGCTTTGCCGACTTTCTCCAAACTAAGTAGTGCCGCAAACTCATCCCTGGTATGTCTTTGTAGGCTTTAATGTTTGAAGAATGTGTGGCTATTAGATATCCAGCTCAGCTGAAGCAGGCATTTGGGGCATCCAAAGCTAAATCTCTTAATGGTCTCTGTACCATTCCTGGACTTTTCTAATCTCTGTCCTCTTTCGCTCCAAATGTATGAAATTGGTTTTGGGAGGGGGCAGAGGCATTTCGGCTGGGCGCTGATAGCAGATTCGTGCCATTTCCGCACGGAAATCAAAATGATGGATAAAGAGGATAAGCCAGTCAGCGGGTCTCAAGAAATGCAGCTGGATCTCGTCCTACGTGTCATTCCTAATCCAGCACCATTACACTTAATCCCATTTAAATCTCCTGGTAGAATCCTTGCCCCAGAGTTCGTGGTGCGGAAACAGTATGGTGCCACCACGTCCAGCAATGGCTACAATTCCTAGCTTTTGACAGTCTATTCATTGAAATATCTTTGTTATCCCAGGATGAAACATTTAAGTTGTTGTTCCAAACGTTCGGGGAAGAAATGTCTGTTGGGTCTCAATTCCCATTATTCCCAGGTAATCCAAAATGCTGGGAGTTGTTGTTCAACAACATCTGGGGGACCCAAACTGGGTAAAAAGTAAAGAGCACTGACCACTACGTTATATGTTGTCAAAGGCTTTCATGGTTGGAATCAATGGGTTGCTGTGAGTTTTCCAGGCTATCTGGCTGTTTTACAGAAGCATTCACCCCTGACGTTTCACCCACATCTATGGCAGGCATCCTCAGAGGTCTGTTGGAAACTAGACAAGTGTGGAATAATATCCAGGTTGAGAGAAAGAGCTCTTGCTTGCTCGAGGCAGGTGTGAATGTTGCAATTGGCCACTTTGATTAGCACTGAATGACCTTGCAGCTTCAGAGCCTGGCTGCTTGCTGCTTGGGGGAATCCTGAGAGGGAACTCTAAAATCAGGACAGTAAATGAAGAACAACATTCAAAACACAGGGGTATTCCAGACAAGAATAAATTAGGGCCAGCTAATTGTAATGTTATATTGTTATTATATTCATATGTTTTTATGTAATTACTAGCAGCCCCCTGCCATGCCTTGCTGTGGCCCAATCTGTGTATATGTGTTTTGTGTGTATATATATTTGTGTATATGTATGTTTGCATATATATGTGTGTGTGTGTGTGTGGTTTTGTGCGTGCTTTTGGCTTCTTAAGTTTCTTCTGCTGTGTTTTTCAGTGTTTTTATGAGTGATGGTCACTCGTTGGCCTGTTAGGTGTATTGTGTCCAAATTTGGTGTCAATTCATCCAGTGGTTTTTGAGTTATGTTAATCCCACAAACAAACATTACATTTGTATTTATATAGATTATGATGCTGTTGCTTGTTGTTTATGTTTTTGGTTTTATCTTGCTGTAATATGTTGTCTGGGCTTGGCCTCATGTAAGCCACCCCGAGTCCCCGTTGGGGAGATGGTGTCGGGGTATAAATAAAGTTTATTATTTTATTATTATTACCTCCCAACAAAGGATTCCCCCAGGCAGCAAACAGCCAGTCTTTGAAGCTTCGTGGCCATTATATGCTAATCAAAGTGGCCAACTGCAACATTCACACTTGCCTCAAGCAGACAATAATTCTTTTTCCCACCCTGGAAAAAGACAATTTAAAAAATAGCAAAGCCAGCGGACCTGATGGGATCCCACAGATATATAAACCTCACTTTCCTAGTTTCCAACAGACCTCACAACCTCCGGGGATGCCTGCCTTAAATGTGGGAGAGAATGCTTCTGGAACATGGCCATAAATCTCTGAAATAAAGTGAGGGAGCCAATGTAAATATTGTACAGAAACTCAGAAAATTGTGCTCGTGGTTTAATATATTGAGGGAATATGTGGCCTGGGTGATGAGTGGTGTGGTTGGGAGGATTTTGACAATGAAAAATTAATAAAATACATTATTGGGAAACGTAGAGCTTCTCAGTTCAATTTTGCTGTCTTCCCTTCCAGCTTTGAAGGAGCGCCATCACAGCCGCCTTGGATATGAGCGACTCGGCCATCGATTCAACATCAACTCCTGAGGACGCACCACCGGGGGAGATGCCGGCGGCGGGAGCGGTTACGCCCCCGCAGGGGAACAGCGGGGCTACGGCGACAGCTTTAGGGGTCATCACGGAAGGGGTGGGCGAGCTGGCCGTCATCGACCCTGAGGTGGCCAAGAAGGCCTGCGAGGAGGTTCTGGAGAAGGTTAAGCTGATGCACTGCATCTCCCCTGACGGATCCATCCGGTTACGAGAAGGCAGGGGCGGCCCCCGGCACCAGGACCCATCCCTTCCGAACGGGGAATGCTGCGAGATCCGGTGTTTGGATGATCCTCCCGAGGACAAAATCCAAGAGGAAGAGGAGCAGCACCACCACCAGCAAACCCCGACGGGAGCCAGTTCGGTGAAGAGCGCCCGGCGCCGGCAGAAAAACAACTCGGCCAAGCAGTCGTGGCTGTTGCGGCTCTTCGAGTCGAAGCTCTTCGACATCTCCATGGCCATCTCGTACCTGTACAACTCCAAGGAGCCCGGGGTGCAGGCCTACATCGGGAACCGGCTATTCTGCTTCCGCAACGAGGATGTGGACTTCTACCTACCCCAGCTGCTCAACATGTACATCCACATGGACGAGGACGTGGGGGACGCCATCAAGCCCTACATCGTCCACCGCTGCCGGCAGAGCATCAACTTCTCCCTCCAGTGCGCCCTCCTCTTGGGGGCCTACTCCTCCGACATGCACATCTCCACCCAGCGCCACTCTCGCGGGACCAAGCTTCGCAAGCTCATCCTCTCGGACGAACTCAAGCCGGCCCAGCGGAGGAGGGAGCTGCCGGCCCTTGGTCCGGCCCCCGACACGGGCCTCTCTCCCTCCAAGCGGACTCACCAGCGCTCCAAGTCGGATGCCACGGTCAGCATCAGTCTCAGCAGCAACCTGAAGCGGACAGCCAGCAACCCCAAAGTGGAGAACGAGGATGAGGTGAGAGAATTGGGGAAAAGATGGGACCTCGGAGGTCAGTGGGATTAGTTCCTGAGCATTGGTGGCTTGTGATGGGCCTTCAAGTCAGTCTTGACTTATGGTGACCCTATGAGAAGGTTTCCTTATCAGGATTTCTTCAGAGGTCAATCTTCAAGAGCGTAATTCTTCTCCAGATTGATTTGCAATGTTGTCAGGATTGGGCTTTGTCAGGTTCCGGGTTTCTAATGCTCTCTGTCCATTGTTCCTGGGGACAACAACTCCTCAGAACCTCCGCCAGCCAACATTATTGTTCCTGAGCATTGGTGGGTTGTGATGGGCCTTCAAGTCAATCTTGAGTTATGGTGACCCTGTGAGAAGATTTCCTTATCATGATTTCTTCAGAGGTCAATCTTCAAGAGCGTAATTCTTCTCCAGATTGATTTGCAATGTTGTCAGGATTGGGTTTTGTCAGGTTCCAGGTTTCTAATGTTCTCTGTCCATCGTTCCTGGGGACAACAACTCCTCAGAACCTCCGCCAGCCAACATTATTGTTCCTGAGCATTGGTGGATTGTGATGGGCCTTCAAGTCAGTCTTGACTTATGATGACCCTGTGAGAAGATTTCCTTATCATGATTTCTTCAGAGGTCAATCTTCAAGAGTGTAATTCTTCTCCAGGTTGATTTGTAATGTTGTCATGATTGGGTTTTGTCAGGTTCCAGGTTTCTAATATTCTCTGTCCATTGTTCCTGGGGACAACAACTCCTCAGAACCTCCGCCAGCCAACATTATTGTTCCTGAGCATTGGTGGGTTGTGATGGGCCTTCAAGTCAGTCTTGACTTATGGTGACCCTATGAGAAGGTTTCCTTATCATAATTTCTTCAGAGGCCGGTCTTCAAGAGCGTAATTCTTCTCCAGATTGATTTGCAATGTTGTCAGGATTGGGTTTGTCAGGTTCCAGGTTTCTAATGTTCTCTGTCCATCATTCCTGGGGACAACAACTCCTCAGAACCTCCGCCAGCCAACATTATTGTTCCTGAGCATTGGTGGGTTGTGATGGGCCTTCAAGTCAGTCTTGACTTATGGTGACCCTATGAGAAGGTTTCCTTATCATGATTTCTTCAGAGGTCAATCTTCAAGAGCGTAATTCTTCTCCAGGTTGATTTGTAATGTTGTCAGGATTGGGTTTTGTCAGGTTCCAGGTTTCTAATGTTCTCTGTCCATCGTTCCTGGGGACAACAACTCCTCACAACCTCCGCCAGCCAACATTATTGTTCCTGAGCATTGGTGGATTGTGATGGGCCTTCAAGTCAGTCTTGACTTATGGTGACCCTATGAGAAGGTTTCCTCATCATGATTTCTTCAGAGGTCAATCTTCAAGAGCGTAATTGTTCTCCAGGTTGATTTGTAATGTTGTCAGAATTGGGCTTTGTCAGGTTCCGGGTTTCTAATGTTCTCTGTCCATCGTTCCAGAGGACAACAACTCCTCAGAACCTCTGCCAGGCAACATTATTGTTGTATTTATTGATCGTGTCATCTGCAACCAGACCATTGTATTACATTTCTAACAGAACAAAACAAACAAGCAGATAAAAAACCCACAAATTTTGCAGACTTGGTAGTTGATTAAATGTCCTTTGACCAGTATCTGGCCACTTGGAGTGCCTCTGGTGTTGCCGCAAGAAGGTCCTCCATTGTGCATGTAGCAGGGCTCAGGGTGCATTGCAGCAGGTGGTCTGTGGTTTGCTCTTCTCCACACTCGCATGTCGTGGATTCAACTTTATAGCCCTATTTCTTAAGATTGGCTCTGCATCTTGTGGTGCCAGAGCGCAGTCTGTTCAGCGCCTTCCAAGTCGCCCAGTTTTCTGTGTGCCCAGGGGGGAGTCTCTCATTTGGTATCAGACATTGACTGAGGTTCTGGGTTTGAGCCTGCCACTTTTGGACTCTCGCTTGCTGAGGTGTTCCAGCTAGTGTCTCTGTAGATCTAAGAAAACTATTTCTTGATTTAAGTTGTTGACATGCTGGCTGATACCCAAACAGGGGATGAGCTGGAGATGTCTCTGCTTTGGTCCTTTCACTATTGGCTGCTACTTCCCGGCGGATGTCAGGTGGTGCAATACCGGCTAGACAGTGTAATTTCTCCAGCGGTGTAGGGCGCAAACACCCCGTGATAATGCGGCATGTCTCATTAAGAGCCACATCCACTGTTTTAGCGTGGTGAGATGTGTTCCACACTGGGCATGCATACTCAGCAGCAGAGTAGCATAGCTCAAGGGCAGATGTCTTCACTGTGTCTGGTTGCGATCCCCAGGTTGTGCCAGTCAGCTTTCGTATGATATTGTTCCTAGCGCCCACTTTTTGCTTGATGTTCAGGCAGTGCTTCTTGTAGGTCAGAGCACGGTCCAGAGTGACTCCCGGGTATTTGGGTGCACTGCAATGCTCCAGTGGGATTCCTTCCCAGGTAATAATCCTCAGAGCTCGGGATGCTTGTCTGTTCTTAAGGTGAAAGGCACATGTCTGTGTTTTAGATGGATTAGGGATCAGTTGGTTTTCCCTGTAATAGGCAGCAAGAGCACCTAGAGCTTCAGAGAGCTTCTGTTCAACCATCTCAAAGCTCCCTGCTTGAGTGGTGATGGCACAATCATTAGCATAGCTGAAACTCTCTGTCCCTTCTGGCAGTATTATTGTTGTTATTATTACCGTATATACTCGAGTATAAGCCGATCCAAATATAAGCCGAGGCACCTAATTTTACCACAAAAAACTGGAAAAACATATTGACTCGAGTATAAGTCAAGAGTGAGAAATGCAGACGCTACTGGTAAATTTCAAAATAAAAATAGATAGCAAAAAAATTACATTAATTGAGGCATCAGTAAGTTCAATGTTTTTGAATATTTACATAAAATTGTAATTTAAGAGTAATATAAGAAATGTAATAATAAAACTAGAGTAAAATAATAAATGTAATAATAAATAGAGTAAAATAATAAATGTAACTGTGCTTCAGTATTTATATTTAAATTTTAAATGTGCTAAGTTCATATGAAACTGTGACTTTTTTTCCTGTGCTGGTCAATGACCGAAATAAATGATTTGATTTGATTTAGTAAATAGAGCAATATAATAAATGTAATAAAAATGATAATAATAAAGTCGTGGATATGTCATACAGTAATAATCATAATAATACTGATAGTAGAATAATAACTCTAATAATAATAATAACCTAGTAAAAGAATAAATAACTTTGACTCGAGTATAAGCCAAGGATGAGAAATGCAGACTCTACTGGTAAATTTTAAAATTAAAATAAATAACAATAAAATTACATTAATTGAAGCATCACTAAGTTCAATGTTTTTGAATATTTACATAAAATTGTAATTTAAGATAAGACTGTCCTACCCTGACTAAACCATTATTCTAACCTTCAGTGTAAATGTGCTTATGTATACTTCTAATAATAATAGAGTAAAATATTAAATGTAATAATAATAGTAATAATAGAGTAAAATAATAAATGTAATAGTAATAAACAGAGTAAATAATAAATAGACTAAAATAAAAAATATATAATAAAACTAGAGAACAATATTAAATATAATAATAATGATAAATAGAGTAAAATAATAAATGTAATTGTGCTTCAATATTTATATTTACATTTTTAAATGTACTAAATGTATTAAGTTTGTATGAAACTGTGACTTTTTTCTATGACCCAAATAAATGATTTGATTTGATTTAGTAAATAGAGTAATATAATAAATGTAATAAAATAATAATAAAGTAGTGCATATGTAATACAGTAATAATAATAATAATAATATAACAATAAAATTACATTAATTGAAGCATCAGTAAGTTCAATGTTTTTGAATATTTACATAAAATTGTAATTTAAGATAAGACTGTCCAACCCTGATTAAACCATTATTCTAACCTTCAGTGTAAATGTGCTTACGTATCCTTCCAATAAGAATAGAGTAAAATATTAATGTAATAATAATAGTAATAATAGAGTAAAATAATAAATGTAATAGTAATAAACAGAGTAAATAATAAATAGACTAAAATAAAAAATATAATAAAACTAGAGAAAAATATTAAATATAATAATAATGATAAATAGAATAAAATAATAAATGTAACTGTGCTTCAGTATTTATATTTAAATTTTAAATGTACTAAGTTCATATGAAACTGTGACTTTTTTTCCTGTGCTGGTCTATGATTTGATTTGATTTAGTAAATAGAGCAATATAATAAACTAGCTGTGCCCTGCCACGCGTTGCTGTGGCCTATAGTAAGAGTTTTGAAGTCTCTGCCTGGCCTCACTTCCTCATTTCTTCTCTCTTCCTTTCTTCTCTTGCTCTCTTTCCCTCTTTCTCTCTCACACACTCCTTCCTTTCCCCTCTTTCTCTCTCTCTCTCTCTCTCTCTCGCATCCCTCCTTCCTCCCCCTTCTTTATGGTTGTGTGTTAACTTAAGTATTTTCTGTTGGTCATGGGGGTTCAGTGTGGCAAGTTTGTCCCAATTCTATCGTCGGTGGGGTTCAGGATGCTCTTTGAGTGTAGGTGAACTGTGAATCCCAGTGACTACAACTCCCAAATGTCAAGGTCTATTTTCCCCAAACTTCATTTGTGTTCATATTTGGGCGTATTGAATACTTATGCTAAGTTTGGTCCGGATCCATCATTGTTTGAGTCCACAGTGCTGTCTGGATGTAGGTGAACTACAACTCCCAAACTCAAGGTCAATGCCCTCCAAGCCTTTCCAGTATTTTCTGTTGGTCATGGGAGTTCTGTGTGCCAAGTTTGGTTCAATTCCATCATTGGTGGAGTCCAGAATGCTCTTTGATTGTAGGTGAACTATAAATCCCAGGAACTACATCTCCCAAATGACAAATTCATAATTGTTTGAGTGATGGTCACTCCTTCTGTTGTGAGACGTTGTGTTGTGGAGCCTCCCCCTGCCCTTCCCTTCCCTTCCCAGCACTCGCCTCTTTTGCTGCTCTTCCGTCGTCCCTCCCTCTGGCCGGAGTCGTCCAAAAAGGCAAGAAGGAAGCGGGCGGCAGCGGCGCGGCTTAGGCGAGAGAGGGTTCGTGCAGGGCCTAGCCTTCCACTAAGCCTGTCTCGCCTAGATCGTGCTCCCGCCGGGCGGCAGCGGCGCGACTTAGGCGAGGGAGGCTTCGTGCAGGGCCTAGCCTTCCACTAAGCCTGTCTCGCCTAGATCGCGCTCCCGCCGGCTGGCAGGAACGCGGGTTAGGCGAGAGAGGCTTCGTGCAAGGCTAGGCCATTTTGAGGGGGCGGGACAGGCCAGGAAAGGGCGGGGCTTGGAGGGGAGGAAGAAGGAGGGGGAGGAGGTGAGATTGGGGAAGAAGAAGGAGGAGGTAAGAAGGGGAAGGGAGGGGTGGTGAGTTAGCGGCGTGTGTGTTTGTGTGGAAGGCAGGGGGGTTTGTTACCGGCGTTTGGTTGTGTTGCGGGGGAGGGAGGGGACGTGTCTTACCGGAGCTGCGTTGGAGGAGGGAAGGAGTGTTTCAGGGCCGGAAGGGGTGGGGGAAAGTTGCGATGCGTGTGTGTGTGTGTTTGTGGGCGGCGACGTGTTCATGCTGGGCGATGGAGGGAGGGATGTGCGTTGGCCGTTCGGCCATGTGTGTACGCGCGCTGGGGGCTTTTTCTCCAGTGCGCATGCTCAGTTGTTTTGGCGATTTATCGTTGTGTTGTTGTGTTGTTTTCAATTCTGAGTGGATTAGTTTGTACCGAGTGGGTTGTCCTTGGGGCATGGCAATTTTGGTTCAGTTTCGTTGGGGGGTTGTGGAGTTATGCGGCTCCGTACGACGCCCCCTACAGATTTATATTATAGATGTAATAAAAATAATAATAATAAAGTAATGGATATGTAATACAGTAATAATAATACTACTGATAGTAGAATAATAACTGTAATAATAATAATAATAATAATAATAATCTAGTAAAATAATAAATAACTTTGACTCGAGTATAAGCCGAGGTGGGCTTTTTCAGCCTAAAAAAAGGGCTGAAAAACTTTGCTTATACTCAAGTATATACAGTAAGTAAAAAGCAGGGTAGCTCTGTTTCTTCTGGGTATTTTCCTGGGCTTTTCTCTGCCAGACCTACAGCCTTTCACTTTCTTTGAGCATTACGTTTCATCGTGGAGCTTTTATAGCTTGCAAATGTCCACTGCCAAGCTAGCAAAAGCAAGGGGAAGGCTTCGATTTCCCTTTGCTTCTTTCTCTGTCTTGGAACCTCAGCCGATCATCGGAGAAAGGAAAAAGGCTGGGTGGAATTTCAGCAAATGAATATTTGATGCCACAAAAGAAGAACGTTCTTTCCACTCCCTCCTTTCTTCTGTTGCGTTCCTAGAGGCGCATGTTCAGAATGGGCTGAACAAAGCCATCTAAACTGGGGCAGCTTCCCCAGGTGATGGAGTTACAAAACTTTATGTACGAGGTTGGATGGGGGATTCTGGGTCTGGTAGTCACAGGAGTCACAGTTAGCAGCCCTGTGCTGTTTCAGAGTGAATGTATGTGTACCTGTATGAGCATTTTCATTTTTAATTTTTATTATATTATATTATATTATAATTATTATATTTTATTATATTTTTTTATTTGCCCAACCAGTGGGCATCCACTGGTTGGTGTCCCGTGGCAAGTTTCCAGCCGACAGAGAGCACAAACCTTCTGGCTCGAGAATTGGCAAGTCAGAAATCCTCCTTGTTCGCAGGGACAAACAATGGGCTGACACAGAGCCTCGGAGGCCCCTAGTTGCCCATGACTAGCTCAGCCCCTGGCCAGCTGGAAACCAAAGCCTCTCGCTCATCATTAATGCAGACTTCGCATGAGTCAGGTTTCTTTGGTTGCTGGATCTCTTTTTAAATTTTATTTATTTACGACATTTATATGGCACCCTTCTCATGCCGAAGGGGTTGTGTCAGCTCGTGTCCACCTTCTTTAAAGATCTCAACAGGGATCCCATCAGGTCCGCTGGCTTTGTTGTTTTTTTAATTGGCTTGTAGTGCTGCAAGCTCATCCATGGTATGTCGTTGCGGGATTTGCCAGAGTACCTATTTGGCCAAGTTGGAGCTGTGGTTAAGGAGGTTATGGTAATGCTATTTCCAATGTAGTGGAATAGATAGACAGACAGATAGATAAATAAATAAATAAATAGATAGATAGATAAATATAATGTTCGTTTGTGGGATTAAAGTAACTCAAAACCCACTGGAAGATTTAACACCAAATTTGGGCAGCATATACCTAACTACTCAATGTATGTCCTTCACTCCAAAATATTGATTTTGTCATTTGGGAGTTGTACTTGCTGGGATTTATAGTTCACGTACAATCAAAGAGCATTCTCAACTCCACCAACGATGGAGTTGAACCGAACCTGGCACACAGAATTCCCATGACCAACAGGAAACACTAGAAGGGTTTGGTGGGCATTGACCTTGAGTTTTGGAGTTGTAGTTCACCTCCACCCACTGTGGACTCAAACAATGATGGACCAAACTTGGCACGTATATTCAATATGCCCAAATGTGAACACTGGTGGGGTTTAGGGAAAATAGACCTTGACACTTGGTAGTTGTAGTTGCTGGGATTTATAGTTCACCTACAATCAAAGAGCATTCTGAACTCCAGCAATGATAGATTTGGGCCAAACTTCCCACAAAAAAACCCATGAACAACAGAAAGCACTGTGTTTTCTGATGGTCTTTCATGATCCCTCTGACACCTCCTCACGACTCCTGCAGGGATCCTGACCTCCAGGTTGAGAAACACGGCCTTAATGTGTGTTGACTGTACTAAAAGAATACTCTACTGTACCGCAATAACTTTCATTAAGCTGGTGGAGTTGTTGTGTCAGCTCAGGTCCACCCTGTTTAAAGATCTCAACAGGGATCCCATCAGGTCTGCTGGCTTTGTTATTTTTTAATTGGCTAATGGCTTTGCTGACTTCCTCTAAACTAAATAGTGCTGCAAGCTCATCCCTGGTATGTCGCTGTGGGATTTGCCAGAGTACCTCTTTGGCCATGTGGGAGTTGCAGTTAAGGAGGTTATAGTAGTGCTATTTTCAATGTAGTGGAAGTGATTTCAATAAACTTTCAATAAACTGATGCAGTTGTGTCAGCTTGGGTCCATCCTCTTTAAAGATCTCAACAGGGATCCCATCAAGTCCGCTGGCTTTGTTATTTTTTAATTGGCTGATGGGTTTGCTGACTTCCTCCAAACAAAGGAGTGCTGAAAGCTCATCCCTGGCATGTCGTTGCGGAATTTGCCAGAGTACCTTTTTGGCCATGTTGGAGCTGTGGTTAAGGTTATGGTAATGCTATTTCCAATGTAGTGAAATTGATTTTTTATCCTTTACAAGTTTGGTACCATCTGATGAACGTAGAGGATGTATGGCCAGGCTCTTCTTGTCTGTGGCTGCCTCCCGTGTCAGCTCCGAAATGCTGAGAGACTGTCTCAAATCATGTGATCTGACCTCAATATCTTTGCTCAGTGTACTGGGGAAGAATGTGATCTCCCTTGTGTGTTTGTGTGGGTAACAAGGCTTGTCTCTGTGCTGGAGCCTCTGCGGTGACAGCGAGGGCAGCGTCAAACAGTTGGCGATTCATCCCCTTGGCATCTCGTTCTCAGACCGCAAGCGGAAAAGACTCATTAATAGCCAGTTAGTGGGGCAAAGTCCGTCCTTCGTTGTTGCTGTGTCACGTCTTGCCCTTCGCCAAGAGTGTGGGGACACCGTTCCCCCGCTTCTTGATGCCACCTTTACTCTCTTTTATACTTTGGAGAAGAAAAATGGAAATCTTTGCCATTGGGTTCCATTTCTCTTCTTGACTCTCCTGTCCCAAATATTCATTGGGTCCGGCTCTTTGTAGCAGTCCACATCATATGAAATGAATGTGTGTGCAAAGTGATATACAGGCTTGTGAGCATGTATAGGAAGCAATGTTTACATAAGACTTCCTGCTTTGGTCACCTGCAGGCTCTTGGAAGTCACCTCTGGCCATTTCACTTGTATTTATAGTATACTCTAGGGTCTCCCAGGATCTCCTGGTGGTGTAGCTGGTTAAATTGCTGAGTTGCTGAACTTGCTGACTGAAAGGTTGGTGGTTCGATCCATGGAGCGGGGTAAGCTCCCGCTGTTAGTTCGAAAACATGCAAATATGAGTAGATCAATAGGTACAATTTCTGTGGGCGGGTAACGGCAGCAGAACACCAAGGAAGAAGCGCTCCTTACTCGGGTCTCAGCTGCAGTCCCTGAGGCAATCGATCCGAAAAGCGAGCTTGGAGCTGGTACCCACTCCCACCTTGGGCCTACGGGTGCAGGCATTGGGCCTACATGCCCAGGCCTCGCAGGGCCTGCAGCGGAACACCAAGGAAGAAGCACTCCTTACTCGGGTCTCAGCTGCAGTCCCTGAGGCAATCGATCCGAAAAGCAGGCTTGGAGCCGGTACTCACTCCTACTTTGGGCCTATGGGTGCAGGCATTGGGCCTACATGCCCAGGCCTCGCAAAGCCTGCAGCAGAACATCGAGGAAGGAGTGCTCCTTACTCGAGGCTCAGCTGCAGTCTCTGAGGCAATCGATCCGAAAAGCAGGCTTGGAGCCGATACCGACTCCCGACTGCCTTTTGTTTTGAGTGTGTTTTCGTTTCAGGAGGGGCCTTCCCGTTTCGTGTCATCCGAATGGATGGAATGAAACAGAAACACGAATCAAGCGAGCACATGGGGCCTACGGGTGCAGGATTTGGGCCTACGTGTCCGGGCCTCACAGGGCCTGCAGCGGAACGCTGAGTAAGGAGTGCTTCATTCTCAGGGCTCAGCTGCAGTCCCTGAGGCAATCAATCCGAAAAGCAGGCTTGGAGCCGGTACCCACTCCTGTCTACCTTTTGTTTTGAGTGTATTTCCGTGTCAGGAGGGGCCTTCCCGTTTCGTGCCATCCGAATGGACGGAACAAAACGGAAACACGAATCAAACGGATGTGACAAATTTCGGGCCCATGACTACTATCTACTTCCAGAATATTAGGCCTGTGCTCCCATGTGCATGCAGGAGAGTGTAGCATGAAACTGATGCTTCCAGTAGCTTGGACAGACATAGTTTTGGGAGTGTTGGGCATTTGGAGACGAGTGTTAAACGGGAGTCCGAAAAACTGTTTTTTAAACTCTTTGCCTTTTCTCTCCTCAACTTTCTTCCCACCCTCACCCCACCCGCTACTATTTCCTCCCTCTCATCCATTTCCCAGGAGTTGTCATCGAGTACGGAAAGTCTTGATAGAGCCTTTTGCTCCGTAAGTGGCCCACGTGTTTAGTTTGCCCTGGCCGTCAGGCTGCTTGCCTCGTTTTGCCCCTTCTTTCCAAAGCGCGCCTCTCTCTCTCTTTCTGCGACAGCAGCATTTCCTCTGTGCCGCCATCACCACCATCTTCCCCTCCACCATGTCACTTGGGCTGTGTAGCTTGACTTGCCAAAGCAGTAAAGACAGATCAGTTATCTCATTCCATCTCTTTTCTTACTCAACACACTTGCCATCTGAGACCCAACAGGGATCCCATCAGGTCCGCTGGCTTTGTTATTTTTTAATTGGCTGATGACCAATTAAAACGGTAGCCCTTTTTACCCAGCAATTGAGTCTCATGCATGCAATGCCGCGTTCTAGCATTGTCATCGCCAGCGTCCTTTGCGCAGCTTTTGCATGGCACCACGCTGCCAACTTGTAGCCAGAAACAACATCTCATTTCAAGATTGTGTTTTTCTGCATTTAAAATATTTATTGCCTCCTTTCCTCCTTTGCCCAACAGCAGTGTTAGGAGACGCAGTCGCGCAATGGGTTAAATCCTTGTGCTGGCTGAACTGCTGACCTGAACATCGGCGGTTCGAATCTACAAGACGGGGTGAGCTCCTGTTTGTCAGCTTCCCATGCTGGAATATGAGAGAAGCCTCTCACAGGATGGTAAAACATCCAGGCGTCCCCCTGGAGGCTTCTCTCATGTCCCTGCTTGGGAAGCTGGAGCTTACAGATGGGAGCTCATCCCGCTCCCTAGATTCGAACCGCTGACCTTTTGTCAGCAGTCTTGCCAGCACAAGGGTTTAACTCATTGCACCACCGGGGGCTCAGAAGTTGATGAAGGAAGGCAGCTTCTTGATTTTGAAAGACATTGAGGAAATTACTACAAATAAATTGATTTTTAGAACCCTTTTGGTGGCTCGTAGGGTTGAAATTTCCCAGGCAGGAAGCAGCCAGGCTTCGAAGCTGCAAGCTTTTTCAATGTTGTTCAAAATGGCCAATTGCAACATTCACACGCCTCAGAATAATGTCTGGGGTGAGAGAAAGAACTCTTGTCTGTTGGAGGCAAGTGTGAATGTTGTGTGAATGTTATTTATTTTTTATTTTATTTATTTACAGCATTTATATTCTGCCTTTCTCACCCCACAGGGGACTCAGGGCGGATTACAATGTACATATACATGGCAAACATTCGGTGCCATAGACACACAACATAAGATGCTATTTAACATTCCAGCTTTTTCATGAGGTTATTCTGGCCACTGGTGGAGCTATCGCTTCACCGTCCATTTGTGACACTGGTGAAGTACTTCCCCATTATTTGCATGCTTGCTGGAGATTTTTATGTCGTCATAAATTAGCCTCCCCACATAAGCGGTACCTAAATTTCCTACTTGACAGATGCAACTGACTTTTGGTCTGCAAAGGTTGACAGAAAGCTACACAAATTGGTCGGAAGCTCACTCCGACCCGTGCTGGCTTTGAACTCATGACCTTTTGGTCAGTAGTGATCTTAATGCAGCTGACTCCCAGCCAGCTTCGCCACAGTCTCAGTGCTTAGCATTGAATGGCCTTGCAGCTTCAAAGCCTGGTGACTTCCGGTCTCGGGTAACCCTTTGTTGATTCTTTCTCCCACCCTGGACATCATTCCACAGATATATAAATCCCACTTGCTTAGTTTCCAACAGACTTCACAACTTCTGAGGATGCCTGCCGTAGATGAGGGCGAAATGTCAGGAGAGAATGCTTCTGGAATATGGCCAGATAGCCGGGAAGACTCACAACAACCCAGTTTTTTTTTACAAAATATACCCATTTGATCAAGTGACCCACATTCGAAGCCCTGTTTTAACTGAAGGAGAAGACAAGCATTCCAGGACGTAACTTGCTTTGAAGATTCACCCTATTTACATTATTTTAAAAATGAAAATACGTAGTACTCCGGTTAAATAATTTTGTCATGCCCAGCCCCACATCGTTTTGAGTTATCGATCAAAGAGGAAATGCTGTTCTCTTGCTGCCTTGACATTTTCTTCCCCTTCCAAAATGTTAATTTAGCACGACGGCGTGTTTGGGACCAATGATTTGCTTCTTCTGTGATCTCTTTTAAAAAAAAAACAAATTGGTTGTTTTGCTGCATTTTCTGTTTGATTTCCCTCCTCCTTTTTCATTACACCTCAAGTCCTATCCCAGCAAATAACTCCGCAAATGTGTAAGAAGTTCGGGACTGGTGAAAACTTTTGATTCCAATCAGATGCATCTTGCAGTCTTGTAAATCTTTGCGTTGTTCCAATCGAAGGCATTTCCTTGGGCTCTTCTTCCTCTTCTTCTTCACATAGGGACCCCATTCTGTCCCTCGAATCCTTTCTTTTCCCACTCAGGACCCCAAAGGAGGACCCTCACATTTCAATTGGATGGCTGTTGTTAATGCTTCCATGCTTCCATGCCAGCATTTTCCATCCCTTTGCTGCCATTCTCCTCTTTTTTACCTCCATCTCAGTACAAAAGGTACAGAAGGTAGCGAGACTATACAGAAAATCTGTATAGGAAGGATAATAATATCGAGGATAGTTTTATTTATTTTATTTATTTATTTGCTGCATTTGTTAACCGCCGTTCTCAGCCCTAGGGCGACTCACGGCGGTGTACAACATATAAAAGACAATTTACAATAAGCCATAACGAAAAAACCAACATATCACTAATACACAATCATCTAATTACACTAAAATAATCCGCTCCGTCTTATCGTAGAATCATAACCAATCTCGTAGTCCATATTCCGTTCCAGTTGTCATTACCAGTTAATATAGCACTCAGTTAAATGCTTTCTCAAATAGCCATGTCTTTAGGCTCTTACGGAAAGACATAAGGGAGGGCGCCTGTCTGATGTCAACAGGGAGGGTGTTCCACAGCCGGGGGGCCACCACCGAGAAGGCCCTCTCTCTCGTCCCCGCCAGACGTGCCTGTGAAGCAGGCGGGATCGAGAGAAGGGCCTCCCCAGACGATCTCAAGGTCCTTGTGGGCTCATAGGCCAAGATGCGGTCCGAAAGGTATTTTGGGCCGGAACCGTTTAGGGCTTTGTAGGATAACACCAGCACCTTAAATTGGGCCCGGTAGCAGATCGGCAGCCAGTGGAGCTGGAACAACAAGGGTTTTGACGGTGTGGTGAGTGAATTAGAACCAGACATCCTGAGGAGTGAGGTGGAATGGGCCTTAAGAAGCATTGCTAACAACATGGCAGCAGGAGACAGGATCCCAGCTGAACTGTTCAAAATCTTGAAAGAGGATGCTGTCAAGGTGATGCATGCCATATGACAGCAAGTATGGAAAACACAAGAATGGCCTTCAGACTATAAAAAATCAACTTATATCCCCATACCAAAAAAGGGAAATACTAAAGGCTGCTCAGATTTCCATACAGTGGCCCCCTTATTTCTCATGCCAGTAAGGGAATGCTCAAGATCCTGCAAGGAAGACTCCAGCCATTATTGTTGTCTCGCGGGAGAAGAGGAACTTCGCGCAAGATCTGGACAGGAAGGAGGAGAGTAGCCTGAGGAGTGCTGTAGGCCCTTCTTATCAGGTTGTTCTCCTCCTTCCTGTCCAGATCTCATGGTAAGTGCCTCTTCTCCCGCGAGACATCTCGTGGGAGAAGAAGCACTTGGCACGGGGCTTGGACAGGAAGAAGGAGAGCGGCCTGAGGAGCGCCGGAGGCCCTTCTGATCAGGTCTCGCGCGAAGTGCGAAGTGCCTCTTCTCCCGAGGTATGGACAGGAAGAAGGAGAGCGGCCTGAGAAGCGCCTGGTTTGGGGAGTCGTCTTAAACAGCGAGTATATCCCCAACTCTCAATTTGGTTGCTAAAATTGGGGGGTCATCTTATAGCCCCAGTCATTTTATACCCCGGAATATACGGTACTTACTTATTTACTGCATTTCTATGCTGCCTTTCTCAGCCCAAAGGCGACTCAAAGCGGCTTACGCTGGCGCAATTCAATGCCACAATGAACATAAACAACATTTAAACAAAATTAAAAACAATTAGGTTCTTGTGGATTTTTTCGGGCTATAGAGCCATGTTCTAGAGGCATTTCTCCTGACGTTTCGCCTGCATCTATGGCAAGCATCCTCAGAGGTTGAGAAGGTCTGTTGGAAGTAGGAAAAATGGGTTTATATATCTGTGGAATGGCTGGGGTGGGGCAAGGAGCTCTTCCCTGCTGCAGTTAGGTGTGAATGTTTAGCTGATCACCTTCATTAGCATTTGAAGGCCTGCCTGAGCCTGGGAAAATCTGCTGCTGGGAGGTGTTAATCTGTGCCTGGTTTTTTCCTCTCTGTTGTTTAGCTGTTATAATTTTAGAGTTTTTTTAATACTGGTAGCCAGATTTTGTTCATTTTCATGGTCTCACACATTCACACCTAACTGCAGCAGGGAAGAGCTCCTTGCCCCACCCCAGCCATTCCACAGATATATAAACCCATTTTTCCTACTTCCAACAGACCTTCTCAACCTCTGAGGATGCTTGCTGTAGATGCAGGCGAAACGTCAGGAGAAATGCCTCTAGAACATGGCTCTATAGCCCGAAAAAACCCACAAGAACCTAGTGATTCCAGCCATGAAAGCCTTCGACAATACATTAAAAACAATTAACACGCATTTTTTTAAAAACCCTATAAAAACATTTAAAGCATAATATTTATTTATTTATTTGAGATATTTGCAGGCAAGGATATAACATCTACCAGTATGTCTTGGCCTCCCCATTGCCCACATTTTGCTGCAGGACAGCTTCCCCATTTTTTCCAGACACTTTCTTGCTCATCTTCCATTTGTTCTGGTGCAGATGATAATTATCCTTTATTCACCGCTGCCACCGCTTTTGTTCTCCGGAGCCAAATCGGTTCTCTTCTGTGTCTTATGTTCTTTTCCCTCTCCTCTTACGTTCCATCATCATCATTACTTATTTGATTTAGCATGTTTTGTGGCTTCCTATGTGATTTTCCCTTCCTTCCTTGCATGCGTTTTGTTTGGTGGTGGGAATGGCTTCGTAATTCATAATGCCATACGTAGACGACCTAATGATGTTCACCCTGGAGGGAGGTGGGTAAAACCTATATTTCAGAATAGCAGATGGGGATTCGGTGCTCGACACATGTTTTTCCGGACTCCCAGCATTTCAATATCTGAGTGAGGCGAGAATGCTGGGACTCGCAGTCCAACTCTGATTGGTCACAGAAATCCCAACGACTACTACTAATAATAATATATTATAATAATATATTAATATTACTAATAATATGACTTGTAATATTATTACAATAATATTACAATATAATAATAGTATAATAATAATACAATATAATGGTATAGTACAATATAGTAATATTTGATACTGATATTGTACTATGTTAATAATATAATATATCTATATAAATAAAAATGTAATGTTCGTTTGTGGGACTAACATAACTCAAAAATCACTGGATGAATTGATGCCAAATTTGGACACAAGACACCTAACAACCCAATGTATGTATGTCCTTCACTCAAAAAATTGACTTTGTCATTTGGGAGTTGTAGTTGTTGGGATTTATAGTTCATCTACAATCAAAGAGCATTCTGAACTCGACCAATGATGGAATTGAACCAAACGTGGCATACAGGACTCCCATGACCAACAGAAAACCCTAGAAGGGTTTGGTGGGCATTGACTTTGAGTTTGGGAGTTGTAGTTCACCTAAATCCAAAGAGCTCTGTGGACTGAAACAATGGTGGATCTGGACCAAACTTGGCACAGATATTCCATTTGCCCAATTATGAACACAGATCGAGTTTGGGGGAAATAGTCCTTGACATTTGGGAGTTGTAGTTGCTGGGATTTATAGTTCACCTACAATCAAAGAGCATTCTGAACTCGACCAGTGATGGAATTGAACCAAACATGGCATACAGGACTCTCATGACCAACAGAAACACTAGAAGGGTTGATGGGCATTGACCTTGAGTTTGGGAGTTGTAGTTCACCTACATCCAGAGAGCTCTGTAGACTCAAGCAATGATGGATCTGGACCAAACTTGGCACGAATACTCAATATGCCCAAATATAAACATGGATGGAGTTTGGGGAAAGTAGACCTTGACATTTGGGAGTTGTAGTTACTGGGATTTATAGTTCAGTTACAATCAAAGAGCATTCTGAACCCCACCAACGACAGAATTGGGGCAAACTTCCCAAACAGAACCCCCATGACTAACAGAAAATACTTAAGGCTATCCAGTCAAACTCGCTTCACCAGGGCAAGAAAATGTAAACAAAGTCATCCAGTTGTGTGTGTATTGTTCACACACACACAAATATATTGTATCATAGATTTGAAAGGGACCCCTAAAGAAGGACAATTATATGTTACATATCCCAGAGTAGGCAAACCAGAAAATCTCCACATCAACACTAACAAAAACAAGAAATACTATTTACTCACAAGCATAAAGAAATTACATATATTAGAAACCAACACTTTCTCATTACTTTATTTTCCAGATCACCAGACTGGGCCACAGCAACGCCTGGCAGGGAACGGCTAGTTATAATTATATATTCATACATTTATATTACATGTAATATTGCTAATAATATGACATGTAATATTATTACAATAATATTACAATATAATATATTGTAATAATACAATATAATGGTATAGTACAATATAGTAATATTTAGTACTGATATTGTACGATGCTAATAATGTAATATATTGTATTATATGTAAGCTGCTCTGAGTCCCCTTTGGGGTAAGAAGGGCGGCATATAAATGTCATAAATACACACACACACACACACACACACACACACATATATATATATATATATATAATCCTTGAGTATGTATTCCAGGATCATGGAAGTCTTATGGATTTCCGTGAGTGATACTGAAATTGTACTATGCTAATAATATAATATATTGTATGTATTTATATATATATATATCTTGCAAGCCACTCTCACCTCCAGGGTGAGAAGGGCGGCATATAAATGTCATAAATAAATAAATTTATTTATTTATCTAAATTTATTAGAACCGAGTTTGGGTTCAGTGGAAAATGGGTATTTTTTTTCACCCCTGAATGTGTTAACAGTAAGGCAAAGTAATAAAAAAAATCGGTTTATTGGTGCAATTTTTTTTATTAGGCCAGATTCAAAGGTAATATATTCAAATATTCAAAAAAGTGGGTGAAAATAATTATTCTTGAGTGTAAGGAACTTGATAAGAAGAATCCTTACTGATTATAATTTTTGCGTATCTGTGCAAAATCTTTATGTGGTTCTTCTTGTTGAAAAAAATACAAAATATTTTTTTTAAATTTTTGATTGAGAACCTCCATTTTTGGAAAACAAAGGATACGATTCGGTCTGTGTTGCTCTCGTCTGATTGAAAAGTATCAGCCAATTCTGAACTATTTGGACTTCGAAAAATCTTTCTTAGCTCCTTGACTCCCTCTGCCGGTAGCTCTGCATTTTTGAGGAAGGAAAAGCAAAGAATGAAGTGACTTTTGCTGGAGTTTTCTTGGAGATGAACCAACTTCTTTTGAATGCAGAGCAGAATGATAATAATCTAGTCTAGCAACACACAATCAAAACCCTCCTGGCAGATAGGAGTCCAGCCTCTGCTCATCCATAGTGGTCTTGGGATAAGATGGAAAGCTGGGTTAATGGCTTAATGTGCGGATTGGTCCTTTTCATAGGTGTCCTGTACCCCTTAATCTCAACCAACGTGGAGGTCCGACTACATAAATTTATTGTCGAAGGGTTTAATGGCCGCAATCATAGAATCAAAGAGTTGGAAGAGACCTCATGTGCCAGCCAGTCCAACCCCCTGCCAAGAAGCAGGAATATTGCATTCAAATCACCCCTGACAGATGGCCATCCAGCCTCTGCTTAAAAGCTTCCAAAGAAGGAGCCTCCACTACACTCCGGGGCAGAGAGTTCCACTGCTGAACGGCTCTCACAGTCACTGGGGTGTTGTGTGGTTTCTCATGTTCTTGCAGCATTTTCTACTGAATGCATCTCCCCTTATGAACCATCTAGGACCTTAAGATCATCTGGAGAAGTCCTGCTCTCATTACCGCCTTCGTCACAAGTACGTTTGGCGGAGACGAGAGACAGGGCCTTTTCGGTGGTGGCCCCTCAGCTGTGGAACGCCCTCTCTATAGATATTAGATTGGCCCCGTTCCTTTTAACATACCGGAAAAAAAGTCAAAACGTGGCTTTTTGAACAAGCGTTTGCAAATGCAGAGTAACTGACACAGGAAAATGGAACTACTAGACAGTGAGTCCGGACAACGTTTTTAACAAGGAGACACGATGAATTTATATTTTATTGATTTGTTTAGTTTTTTTTATTATATGTTATGTTTTTAATTGTATTTATGACATGGTACGTATTGAATTTTGCCCTGTTAACCACCTTGAGTCGCCTACGAGCTGAGAAAGGCGGTATACAAATACAGTAAGTAATAATAATAATAATAATAGAATCATAGAATCATAGAATCAAAGAGTTGGAAGAGACCTCATGGGCCATCCAGTCCAACCCCCTGCCAAGAAGCAGGAATATTGCATTCAAATCACCCCTGACAGATGGCCATCCAGCCTCTGTTTAAAAGCTTCCAAAGAAGGAGCCTCCACCACACTCCGGGGCAGAGAGTTCCACTGCTGAACGGCTCTCACAGTCAGGAAGTTCTTCCTAATGTTCAGATGGAATCTCCTTTCTTGTAGTTTGAAGCCATTGTTCCGTGTCCTAGTCTCCAAGGAAGCAGAAAACAAGCTTGCTCCCTCCTCCCTGTGGCTTCCTCTCACATATTTATACATGGCTATCATATCTCCTCTCAGCCTTCTCTTCTTCAGGCTAAACATGCCCAGTTCCCTAAGCCGCTCCTCATAGGGCTTGTTCTCCAGACCCTTGATCATTTTAGTCGCCCTCCTCTGGACACTTTCCAGCTTGTCAATATCTCTCTTGAATTGTGGTGCCCAGAATTGGACACAATATTCCAGATGTGGTCTAACCAAAGCAGAATAGAGGGGTAGCATTACTTCCTTAGATCTAGAGATCTAAATAATAATTATTATTATTATTTATTTGATCAGTCATATGACCATTCTGTCATTATGGTCCACACGTGCATAATGGTCCGCCAAGTGTAGTTAAATACAGTAATTAAATAAATAAATGCAGGTGAAACGTCAGGAGAAAATGCTGCTATAACACGGTTATACAGCTCGGAAACCACATAACATCCCACTGTATATAAATTAGCACCAATCTCTTTATTCCTGCCTCCGTTTTGAATATAAGTGACCCAACCACCGACATGGCTTCTTTGCAGCCCGTCCGCCTGGCCCCCGAGCGCGAGTTCATCAAGTCGCTGATGGCCATCGGGAAGCGCCTGACCACGCTGCCCACCAAAGAGCAGAAGACGCAGCGCCTCATCTCCGAGCTCTCGCTGCTCAACCACAAGCTGCCGGCCCGCGTCTGGCTGCCCACCGCCGGCTTCGACCACCACGTGGTGCGGGTCCCGCACACCCAGGCCGTTGTGCTCAATTCCAAGGACAAGGTAAGAAGGGAGAAGGGGAGCCGGTTGTACCTCGTCTTGTCCTTTTTCTTCTTTTATGTTGTTTCTATTGATGCTCAGAGTGGTGCTTCCTGAATTTGGCTCCTCCAGACATTAGGGCAACCGCTTAGCTGCTTTGGCTACTAATCCAGCATTCTGGAAGCCCAAAGACCAAAATTTTGGGAATATACAAATAGATAAATGAATATATTCACATCAAATAAATAAATACAACCGCTAGAATATACAGCTCCTTTGAGTCTCCTTGCTGGAGAGAAAAATAGGGTATAAACAAACATAATAATAATAATGATAATAATATAAACTTAATAATAATAATATAATATTACTGTTCAACTTGTGATTTTGTGATATGAAATCTAGCATATAGATCTCGTTTGCTGTGACATACTGTGCTTTTGTGTCAATAATAATAATAATAATAATCCTAGACACTTGGGAAGTGTCCAACGTGTGATCCAATTCAACAGCCAGCAGATTGATCTTGTTTGCTGTGTACTAATCTTGTTGTGTTTCCAATAATAATAATAATAATAATAATACAGTGTTTGACTTGTGATTTTGTGATATGAAATCCAGCATAGAGATCTCATTTGCTGCAACATACTGTGCTTTTGTGTCAGTAAAATAATAATAATAATAATAATAATAATAATAACAAATAACAAACCAAACAAAATGGCTTGATAAAACTTGATTGCACTCTATATAGTCAGTTAAGTGAAACACTTATAACAATACAGTAAATAAATATGATAAAACTGAATATATATATATATATATGGTTTTATCATATATATATATATATATATATATATATATATAAAAATATAATATTTCTGCGTCACCCCTACAATTTATTTTGTTTATTTATTTACAGTATTTATATACCGCCTTTCTCACTCCTAGGGGGACTCAAAGCAGTTTGCCTCAATCAGCCCCAAATAATAATAATAATAATAATAATAATAATGTATAATAATAATGTATAATAATAATGTATAATAATAATAATGTATTTATATACCACCTTTCTCACCACTAGGGGGTGGTTTGCCTCAATCAGCCCCAAACATCATCAACAACAACAATAATAATAATAGTAATAATAATAATCATGATCTGTCAACTGCAAAAGACCACCTTACTTGGATCATTGTTTTATATGCTTTGATGTTTTATATTTTAATGTTATGTTGTTTATTTTATTGCAATTTGTATTATATTGTAATTCTTGTTCGGACTTGGCCCCATGTAAGCCGCTCCGAGTCCCCTTTGGGGAGATGGTGGTGGGGTATAAATAAAGTTTATTGTTATTGTTATTATTATTATTATTATTATTATTATTCGAAAATACATCACACCATCCTAGACACTTGGGAAGTGTTCAACTTGTGATGTTGTGATACAAAGTCCAGCATATAGATCTCGTTTGGTGTGACATACTGTGTTTTGTGTGTTAAGAAATAATAATAATAATAATAATAATAATTATTATTATTATTATTATTATTATTATTATTATTGTGTTAGCCATGTGTTCTACTCCCAAAACTTCCTTTTTGTGGCTGCCACAAAATTGGTTGAAACTCTATGAGAAAGTCATTGAAAAAATATAGCAAATTGTGCTTTAGGGTGTCCCTGTGTTTTTGCTGTCATGGTCAGCCCTTTGAATTCAGACCAGAAGTGAATTGGCAGCCGTATCTCTTCCTCTTCACCTCAGGCTCCTTACCTAATCTACGTGGAAGTACTTGAATGTGAAAACTTCGACACCACTAACGTTCCGGCCCGGATCCCGGAGAACCGCATCCGAAGCACCCGCTCGGTGGAGAACCTTCCAGAGTGCGGGATCACCCACGAACAGCGGGCCAGCAGCTTCACCACTGTGCCCAACTACGACAACGACGATGAGGCCTGGTCCGTGGATGACATCGGCGAACTGCAAGTGGAGGTAGCCCCCACCCCATACATTTAATAATAATAGCAGTATTTATTATTTATTTACGACATTTATATGCCGTCCTTCTCACCCCAAAGGGGGCTCAGAGTGGCTTACAAGTTATATGTAAATGCAATATATTATATTATTAGCATAGCACAATATTAGTAACATAAATTTCCCATATAGTACTACACCAGTATACTGTAATATTATTAGTAATATTACATGTAATATAAAATATATAATTGTTATATTGTATTATTATTATATTGTATTACATTAATATTATTATCAATATTATTATAATAATATTAATGTAATACAATATAATATTAATACAATATAACAATTATCAATATTATTGGGTTAAACCCCTGTGCCGGCAGGACTGAAGACCGACAGGTCGCAGGTTCGAATCCGGGGAGAGGCAGATGAGCTCCCTCTATCAGCTCCAGCTCCTCATGCGGGGACATGAGAGAAGCCTCCCACAAGGATGATAAAAACATCAAATCATCCGGGCGTCCCCTGGGCAACGTCCTTGCAGATGGCCAATTCTCTCACACCAGAAGCGACTTGCAGTTTCTCAGGTCGCTCCTGACACGACAAAAAAAAATCAATATTATATGTGTATACAATATATTATATTAGCACAGCACAATATTATTATATTACTATATTGTACTATACCACTATACTTTAATATTATTAGTAATATTACATGTAATATAAAAATATAATTCTTATATTTTATTTTTATTATTATGTTGTATTATAATAATAAAGAGAATGCTTCTGGAACGTTGCCATACAGCCTGGATAGTGTATAGGGTAGCCGTGAGCCCCCGTTCCTGCAGCAGGTTAAACCACTGAACTGCTGAACTTATTATCTGAAAGTCAGCGATTTGAATCCGGGGAGCAGGGTGAGCTCCTGCTGTTAGGCCCAGCTTCTGCCTGACATGACTGTGGGCAAAACGTTAGGAGAGAATACTTCTGGAACAAGACCATACAGCCCGGACAACTCACAGCAACCCAGGGACAGAACATTTTTCAAAATGTGTTATATATCATTATCATTATTATTATTACTACATGTCAGGAGAGAATGCTTCTGGAACATGGCCAGACAGCCCAGAAAACTCACAGCAACTCGGTGATTCTGGACACAAAAGCCTTCGACAACGCATGATAGAGATTGTTATTGAGCAAATTAAGGGCGTGATGGTTTTGAGCTGTTCTTTCAAGGGCTCTTCCTAGAAGTGAAGACGTTTTTTCTATTTTCCCTGAATATCTTTCCCTTTTTTTTTGTTTCTCCCAGCTCCCCGAAATGCACACCAACAGCTGTGACAACATTTCCCAATTCTCCGTGGACAGCATTACGAGCCAAGAGAGCAAAGAGCCGGTCTTCATTGCTGCGGGGGATATCAGGTGAGCTGACCTAGAAGAAAGGTGCCTAACTTGACCATAATAATAATAATAATAATAATAATAATAATAATAATAATAATAATAATACATCACCCAATCCTAGACGCTTGGGAAGTTTTCGACTTGTGATTTTGTGATATGAAATCCAGCATATAGATCTCGTTTGCTGTGACATAACTGTGTTTTTGTGTCAATAATAATAATAATAATACATCACACAGTCCTAGACACTTGGGAAGTGTTCGACTTGTGATTTTGTGATACGAAATCCAACATATAGATTTCATTTGCTGTGACATAACTGTGTTTTTGTGTCAGTAAAATAATAATAATAATAATAATAATAATAATAATACATCACACATCAACTGACCACCTTGATTAGCATTTGATGGCCTGGCAGTGCCTGGGGCAATCTTTTGTTGAGCGTTTAAACATTCACACCTAGCTCCAGCAGACAAGAGTCCTTTGTCCCACCCTGGTCATTCCACAGATATATTAACCCCTTTTTCCTAGTTCCAACAGACCTCACTACCTCTGAGGATGCTTGCCATAGATGCAGGCGAAACGTCAGGAGAGAATGCCTCTAGAACATGCCCATACAGCCCAAAAAAAACCTACAACAACCCAGTGATTCCGGCCGTGAAAGCCTTCGACAATACATTGAACCCAGTAAACTCTTCTCCAGTGGCTCCTCTTGTCTGAACCTCTCCCAACTCTTTTCCCTCAGGCGACGCCTCTCCGAGCAGCTTGCCCACACTCCAACGACGTTCAAGAGGGACCCTGAGGACCCATCGGCCGTCGCCCTGAAGGAGCCCTGGCAGGAGAAAGTCAGGTAGAGATCCAGCACCCATGGGCCAAGTTAGAAGCAGGCTGGAGATGAGTCCTGAACCCCAGAGTATCAGATGGGAGATAAAGATAGAAGAGAGGGGCACTATGATCCACGTCCAGCTCGAGATCCATGATCGAACTCTCATTTTTCTCCCCGCAGGAGGATCCGGGAGGGCTCTCCGTACGGCCACCTGCCCAACTGGCGCTTGCTCTCTGTCATCGTGAAATGCGGTGATGATCTCCGGCAAGAGCTGCTGGCTTTCCAAGTTCTGAAACAGCTGCAGGTATGAGAGTGATGCTCTGCAGGCGGAGCACAAGTTCCCATGGTGGGTTTGGGACTATTATTTGTATTTGCTGCTGCTTTTCTCCCAGAGGAGACTCAAAGTACAATATGTAAGTTGAAACACAAAGCATAGTAAATGTAAAGGTTTTCCCCTGACATTCAGTTGTGTCCGACTCTGGGGGTTGGTGCTCATCTCCATTTCTAAGCCAAAGAGCCGGCGTTGTCCATAGACACCTCCAAGGTCATGTGGCCGGCATGACTACGGGTAAATTTAAATATAAAAATAGATACAAATAAAATGACTTTAATTGAGGCATCCATAGATTAAATGTGTTTGAATATTTACATAAAACTGTAATTTAACATAAGACTGTCCAACTCTGATTAAGTCATTATTTTAACCTTCTTCCATGTAAATATACTTATGTATCCTTCTAATAATAATAGAGTAAAATGATAAATGTAATAAAACTAATAATAATGGAGTAAAATAATGGAAATGTAATAACAATAATAGAGTGAAATAATACATGTAATAATAATAAGTAAAATAATAAATGTAATAATAACAATAATAAATAGGGTATAATAAAATATTGTAAATGTAAATGTAAAATATTGTAGATGTAATGATAATAAGTAATAAATGTAATAATACATGTAATAATAGCAATAATAAATAGAGTATAATAACAATAATAGAGTTAAAATATTGTAAATGTAATGCTAATAAATAAAATAATAAGTGTAATAATAACAATAATAGAGTATAATAACAATAGAGTAAAATATTGTAAATGTAATAATAATAGAGTGAAATAATAAATGTAATAATAATAAGTAAAATAATACATAAAATACATGTAATAACAGTACTAAATAGAGTAAAATAATAGCAATAATAATGATTAAGTCTTTATTCTAACTTTCTTCCATGTAAATGTGCTTATGTATCCTTCCAATAATAGTAAAATAGAGTAAAATAATAAATGTAATAATAATAATAATAAAGTAATATACTCGAGTCAGCACGTTTTCCCAGTTTCCCCAGGAGATGCAGAAGTGGAGTGCCTACTGTGATTCATTCATTCATTTTTCTGTCCATTCATTCATTCTTTCCTTCCTTCCTTTCCTCCTCGGCCTCTTCTCTATTGGCAGTCCATCTGGGAGCAGGAGCGCGTCCCGCTTTGGATCAAGCCCTACAAGATCCTGGTCATCTCGGCCGACAGTGGCATGATTGAGCCTGTGGTCAACGCCGTCTCCATCCATCAGGTGAAGAAGCAGTCGCAGCTCTCCCTCCTGGACTACTTCCTCCAGGAACATGGCAACTACACCACCGAAGCCTTCCTCACCGCCCAGCGCAACTTTGTCCAGAGCTGTGCCGGATATTGCTTGGTCTGCTACCTGCTCCAGGTCAAGGACAGGTGAGAAAGAGAGAGAGAGAGAGAGAAAGAGAAAGGCTTTCGGCCTGTTTGTAAAGATGGGGCCGGAGAACTAAGCAGGCCAGGTAGGAAGTGACATCACATCACCCGTAGATCTCGGTTGGAAGCCAGTGAGCTCAACTAGCATGTTTGCAGGATGTTCCCATCTTTTTGGCTATTTTAAAGTCAAATGTCATGCCAGCCACATCATCTTGGAGGTGTCTATGGACAACGCTGGCTCTTCAGCTTAGAAATGGAGATGAGCACCATCCCCAGAGTTGGACATGAATGGACTTAACGTCAGGGGAAAACCTTTACCTTTACCTATCGCCTGAAAATCAATGTTGGGGTTGGGGATAATTTGTTAGATTTTTTTGTTGCTTTTTTCTGGAATCACAAACTGGAAGCATGTTAAGTAGCTTGTATATGAGTGTGCATTTTATAGATATTTACTTATGTGTGTTTGTGTGCGCGCACATATATATTTACCCGGAGCCTCCAGTGGCGCAGTTAAAACGCTGACTTGCTGAACTTGCTGACTGAAAGTTTGCAGGTTCGAATCCGGGGAGCTGTATGAGCTCCCACTGTTAGCCTCAGCTTCTGGTCGAAGTGGTCTCAGTAAGTGAGTGAAGTGATCATGGGGGCTCTGTTTGCCAAGTTTGGTCTTGATCAGTCATTGGATGAGGGTGGCAGTGGTCTCAGTAAGTGAGTGAAGGTACTGCAAGTCCCATCATCCATGGTCAGTCTTCCTCTAAACAGTACCAGGATGTAGAGTGGATCATGGAGGCTCTGTGTGCCAAGTTTGGTCTTGATCAGTCATTGGATGAGGGTGGCAGTGGTCTCAGTAAGTGAGTGAAGGTACTGCAAGTCCCATCATCCATGGTCAATCCTCCTCCAAACAGTAACAGGATATAAAGTGGGTCATGAGGGCTTTGTATGCCAAATTGGTCTTGATCAGTCATTGGATGAGGGTGGCAGTGGTCTCAAGAAGTGAGTGAAGGCATACACACACACACACACACATATACCAGGAGCCTCTGATGGCGCAGTGGGTTAAACTGCTGAGCTGCGGAAGTTGCTGACCGAAAGGTCGCAGCTTTGAATGCGGGGAGGGGCGTGAGCTCCTGCTGTTAGCCCCAGCTTCTGCCAACCTAGCAGTTTGAAACCATACAAATGTGAGTAGATCCAGCGGGAAGGTAAGGAAGGGCGCTCCACGCAGTTATGCCGGCCACATGACCTTGGAGGTGTTTATGAACAACGGCGGCTCTTTGACTTAGAACTGGAGATGAGCACCAACCCCCAGAGTTGGACACGACTGGACTTAACGTCAAGGGGGAAAAATACGAAAGAAAGAATGAACATGGAATGGCTAGATCAGTGGTTCTCAACCTGGGGGTCGCGACCCCCAGGGGGGTCCTTGGGCCATTTTCAGGGGGTCGTGAAGCTGCCTTGGCTGGCCCCGCCCCCTGCCAAAATGGCTGCCGACCCTTGCAAAATAAGTCTACCGTAAATAATGGCCTAGATTGGAAACTTCTGCCACTTCGGCTTCCAAAAATTCCCCAAGAAATGCTCATTCTTTCTCCCTTTCTGCTTCTTCTCTCCCCGAAACAGGCACAACGGCAACATCTTGCTAGACGCCGAGGGGCACATCATCCACATTGACTTCGGCTTCATCCTCTCCAGCTCCCCCCGGAATTTGGGCTTTGAGACCTCGGCTTTCAAGCTCACCTCCGAGTTTGTGGACGTGAGTTTGGGGTACAAACAACTGGCCTATTTTCCCTTTCTTCCGCCTCCCCCTGTCCTTATCCTTCCTCCTCGGCTTGTTTTCCCAGGTCATGGGCGGCCTGGACGGCGACATGTTCAACTACTACAAAATGCTCATGCTGCAAGGCCTCATCGCAGCCCGGAAGCACATGGACAAAGTTGTACAGATTGTGGAAATCATGCAACAAGGTAAAGAAAGTTTTGGGGGGACGAGGGAGTGTATCTGAGGCACCTTCTGCAAAAACATACCCAAAATGAATAGGTTTTCCCCACTTTCTCTCCTAAGTATATTCCCCCACAGAATCCCCCCCAAAAATGCCAAGGATTTGTAGAGACTGGCTATATAGCTTTGCAGGCTTGGGTACACAACTTTATTAGAAGTCATTTTATAATAATAATAATAATAATAATAATAATAATAATGATACAAGCATGATAATAATAATAATAATAATAATACAAGCATGATAATAATAATAATAATAATAATAATAATAATACAAGCATGATAATAATAATAATAATAATACAAGCATGACAATAAAATAATAGAGTAAAATAATGGAAATGTAATAATAACAATAGAGTGAAATCATACATGTAATAATAATAATAAGTAAAATAATAAATGTAATAATAATAGTAGAGTATAATAACAATAGTAGAGTAAAATATTGTAAATGTAATGATGAGTAAAATAATAAATGTAATTATAACAGTAGTAGATTATAATAACAATAATAGAGTGAAATATTGTAAATGTAATGATAAGTAAAATAAGTTTGCTGTGGACTCATCTTGTTGTGTTTCAAATAAGAATAATAATATAACAAACAATAATAATAAAAACAAGAGTGATCTTATTTGTTGTAGACTCATCTTGGATTTCTAATAATAATAATAATAATAATAAACAAGAGTGATCGTGTTTGCTATGGACTCATCTTGTTGTGTTTCTAATAATAATAATAATAATAATAATAATAATAAAACAATAATAAAAACAAGAGTGATCTTGTTTGCTGTGGACTCATCTTGTTGTTTCAAATAATAATAATAATAATAATAATAATAATAATAATAATAATAATAATATAACAATAATAATAAAAACAAGAGTGATCTTGTTTGCTGTGGACTCATCTTGTTTTATTTCAAATAATAATAACAATAACAACAAGAATAATAATAATCTGGCACAAGATAGTAAAGGTGGTCCCAGTGGTGACCGGCACAATTCAACAACCAGCAGAGTGTCTGCTGTGGACTCATCTTGTTGTGTTTCACATAATAATAATAATAATAATATTAATAATAATAATAATAATAATAACCTCATGATTGTGGAAGAAAACAAAGTATGGATCATGGATGTTGCAATCCCAGGCGACAGCAAGATTGACGAGAAGCAACTCGAAAAGCTTACACAATACAAGGAGATAAAGATCAAACTGCCAGTCCTGGTGGTCCCAGTGGTGCAGTGCCTAAAGACCTTGGCCTGCACTTAAACACAATTGGCGCTGACAAAATTACCAGGAAATTATTCAGGAAATTCTTCCTCGTGTTTGGGTGGAATCTCCTTTCCTGCCATTTGAACCCCTTGCCCCACTTTGGGACCCTCCCGACGGTGTCGAAGGGCTCCCGACATCGCAGTGTATAGAAGTAACCAGCGCTTGTGTCAGTTTGTCCTTTAGGTTGCCAGCGGTGCTTAGGAGAGACGCAGGCGAGTCAGAGTCCTACAGTAGCGCAGGCCACCTGTGAGTGTCGAGAGCAGCGAGATCAGATAAGTGAGCCAGTCCGTGCAAAAAGTTACGCCCTTCCTTCCTCTTTTAAGCAGACCAGAGAAGGGAAGCAACATAATGGCACGACAGTCAGACAGAATTCAATTCAGGGACCCCAAGGGTCATTTAGTCCACCCACATTCCGCCGCGACGGAAGATACAATCCAAGCCCTCCCGACAGTTGGCCATTCGGTTCCTTGGTGCATTGGCATCCTTTCCAATATTGAAACATGGCTCTCGTGTCCCCTTCTGTTTACCTTTTTCTCTCCCAAGATTAACATCCCCAGCTCCCTTAGCTGTTCCTAATAATAATAATTAATAATAATAATAATAATAATAATAATAATAATAATAGTGTTGGAATTGTGATTTTTGTGACACGAAACGCAGCATATATATCTCGTTTGTTGCGACATACTGTGTTTTTGTGTCAGTAAAATAATAATAATAATAATAATAATAATGGTGTCAGTAAAATTATAATAATCGTCGTCATCATCATCTATATAAATAAAAAATGTAATGTTCGTTAACATAACTCAAAAACCACTGGACGAAATGACACGAAATTTGGACACTACACCCCTAACAGACCAAGGAGTGACCATCACTCATGAACCCCCTAAAAAAACAGTGGAAAAGACTTAAAGCCCCCCCCCCCCCCACAAGAGGGAGTGAGGGAAGGAAGGGGAGAAAGAAAGAAGGGAGGAAAGAAAGTGAGAGAGAAGGAAGGAAGGAAGCAAAAAGCAATGAAAGGAAGGAAAGAGGTAGAGAAGGAAAAGGGAAAAGAAAAAGGGGGGAAGGAAAGAAAGAGGTAGAGAAGGAAGGAAGGAGAGAAGGAAAGAAAAAAGGAAAGGAAGGAAAGAGGGAGGGAAGGAAGGAAGGAAGAAAAGAGGTAGAGAAGGAAGAAAGGAGAGAAAGAGGGAGGGAAGGAAAGAGAGAAGGAAGGATGGAAGCAAAAAGCAAAGGAAGGAAAGAGAAAGAGGAAAAGGAAAAGGGGGAAGGAAGGAAACAGGTAGAGAAGGAAGGAAGGAGAGAAGGAAAAGAAAGAAAAGAAAGGAAAGAGGGAGGGAAGGAAGGAAAGAGGTAGAGAAGGAAGAAAGAAGAGAAAGAGGAAGGGAAGGAAAAAGAAGGAAGGATGGAAGCAAAAAGCAAGGAAAGGAAGGAAAGAGGTAGAGAAGGAAAGAGAAAGAGAGAAAGGGAAGGGAAGAAAGAGTTAGAGAAGGAAGAAAGGAGAGAAGGAAAGAAAAAAAGGAAAGGAAGGAAAGAGGGAGCGAAGGAAGGAGGGAAGAAAAGAGAGAAAGAGGGAGGGAAGGAAAGAGAGATGGAAGGATGGAAGCAAAAAGCAAAGGAAGGAAGGAAAGAGGTAGGGAAGGAAGGACAGAAGGAAAGAAGGCAGCGGGTTAAACGGTTGAGCTGCTGGACTTGCTGACCAGACGGTCAGCGGTTCGAATCTGGGAAGGTTTGGTCATTATTATTATTATGTTTATTATTATTATGTTTATTTATAAGGCCCCCCTGGTGGCGCAGCGGGTTAAACCACTGAGCTGCTGAACTTGCTGACCAAAGGTTTGGAGGTTTGAATCCGGGGATGAGCTCCCCTGTTAACCCCAGCTTCCGCCAACCTAGCAGTTCGAAAACATGCAGTTCGAAAAAATCTGGGGAGGTTTGGTCATTATTATTATTATTATTATTATTATTATTATTATTATTATTATTTCTAAGGGCCCCCTGGTGGCGCAGCAGGTTAAACTGCTGAGCTGCTGAACTTGCTGACCAAACGTTTGGCAGTTTGAATCTGGGGAATGGAATGAGCTCCCGCTGTTAACCCCACCTTTCACCAACCTAGCAGTTTGAAAAAATCTGGGGAGATTTTGTTGTTGTTGTTATTATTATTATTATTATTATTATGTTTATTTATAAGGTCCCCCTGGTGGCACAGCGGGTTAAACTACTGAGCTGCTGAACTTGCTGACCAAAAGTTTGGCGGTTTGAATCCGGGGAGCAGGATGAGCTCCCGCTGTTACCCCAGCTTCCGCCAACCTAGCAGTTCAAAAACGTGCAGTTAGAAAAAATCTGGGGAGGTTTGGTCATAATAATAATAATAATAATGAGTACTACTATTATTATTATTTATAAGGGCCCCCTGGTGGTGCAGCAGGTTAAACTACTGAACTTGCTGACCCAAAAGTTTGGCGATGAGCTCCCGCCATTATCTACCGTTTCTGTGGGTAGGTAATGGCGCTCCATGCAGTCATGCTAGCCATGTGACTTAGGAGGTGTCTATGGACAACGCCGGCTCTTTGGCTTCGAAATGGAGATGAGCACCAGAGTCCCAGAGTCGGACTCGACTAGACTTAAAGCAAAGGGGAAACCTTGACTTTTACTAAGACCCTGAACGCGCTTGTCTCTCCGCTCCAGGTTCCCAGCTGCCCTGCTTCCACGGTTCCAGCACCATCCGCAACCTGAAGGAGCGCTTCCACATGAACATGACGGAGGAGCAGCTCCAGCTGCTGGTGGAGCAGATGGTGGACGGCAGCATGCGCTCCATCACCACCAAGCTCTATGACGGCTTCCAGTACCTCACCAATGGCATCATGTGACCGGGCCCTCGCTCCTGTCGCCGCTTCTCCCAAAACGCGGGGCGCGGAGGAGCCTTCCCCGGAGAGAGAGGGGAACCGAAGGGCTCTTGAGGAGCACAAGACGTCCCGGCGGCCATCTTTCCCTCGGATTTCTTTTCAGACACCTGAGGTGGTGGCATTGGGCGTTTCTGGGGGTTGGGGGATGTTGGCCGTGGAAGGAGGAACCTTGAAAACCCTTCGGGAAAAAAAACAGAGTGGGACGAGAAACAAAAACGTCTGGCTACTGGCTTGGGAAGTCGCCAGCCGGAATGGATCCGCTGGGAGAAACGAGACAACGAATCCCTCCCTCCCTTCCTCCCAGATATTTTTATTTCAGTATTATTATACCTCTTCACATTCTCCGGACTCTTTCTCTTCCCTCAGCATCTCACAACATGTTTTCTTGGGGGTCCAGGTGAGATGGGGAGGGAAGGAGGGAGCGAAAAAAGGGAGAGAAAGAAAGAAAGAAAGAGAAGAAAGAGATTCGTTCTGGCGCAGGGTCAAGGAATGCCGCTGTTTCTGAGCCTCCGTGTTTCTTACTTCCTTCCCCTTCTCCCCGCTTCCAACCAGCGCATGTGGTGTTTTTTTCCCCCCCATGTGTGTGCATTTTCCGTCAAAACGATTAAATTCCCTCCCCTCCACTGTCTCCACCCCTGTTTAAGTTTTTTTTTAATGGCACATTTGACAACACGAGAGGTGGGGAATTTCACGGCACATGGGTCCAAATGGATCGAAACGTCACGTCCTTCCGAGAAGCACTGTCGCGACACATTGGGGGGAAAGGACAGTGAGGTTTGGCCGCAGAAAAACACCCTGGATTTTCCTCTCCTGCCTTGTGTTTCTTGTTTGTGTTGCACGGTTTGCTATGTGGGACAACACTCCGCCTTTGCTCACGCTGCCATGGGTCGCCGAAGCTCACCATTTTGTTTGTGTGGTGTGTATGTTGTAGCTACTCACCTGCAGAATTTCCCCCATAAAATTACAAGGTCACTTGTGATTGGTTGAGTAATAATCCCTACCTTTCCCTCTGTTTACCTGCGATCGGTTGAGTAATGATCCCTACCTTTCCCTTTGTTTACCTGCGATTGGTTGAGTAATTATCCGCACCTTTCCCTCTGTTTACCTGTGATTGGTTGAGTAATGATCCCTACCTTTCCCTCTGTTTACCTGCAATTGGTTGAGTAATTATCCCTACCTTTCCCTCTGTTTACCTGCTATTGGTTGAATAATGATCCCTTCCTTTCCCTTTGTTTACCTGCGATTGGTTGAGAAATTATCCTTACCTTTCCCTCTGTTTACCTGCAATCGGTTGAGTAATTATCCCTACCTTTCCCTCTTTTCACCTGCGATTGGTTGAGTAATTATCCCTACCTTTCCCTCCCTTTACCTGCGATTGGTTGAGTAATGATCCCCACCTTTCCCTCTGTTTACCTGCTATTGGTTGAGTAATTATCCCTACCTTTCCCTCCGTTTACCTGCGATTGGTTGAGTAATTATCCCTACCTTTCCCTCTGTTTACCTGTGATTGGCTGAGTAATAATCTCTACCTTCCTCTCCGTTTACTCGGTTGAGTAATGATCCCTACCTTTCCCTCTGTTTACCTGTGATTGGTTGAGTAATAATCCCTACCTTTCCTTTTGTTTACCTGTGATTGGTTGAGTAATAATCCCTACCTTTTCCTCGATTTACCTGCAATCGATTGAATAACAATTCCTACTTCCCTCTCAATTCATCTGCTATTGGAATGATCTCTACCTTCCCTCTCGTTTATCTTCAGTTGGTTAAATAAGGATCCCTACCTTTCACTCCGTTTACTTGCAATTGGTTGAGTAATGATCCCTACCTTTCCCTCCATTTACCTGCGATTGGTTGAGTAATGATCCCTACCTTCCCCTCCGTTTACCTGCGATTGGTTGAGTAATTATCCCTACCTATCCTTCCATTTACCTGCTATTGGTTGAGTAATGATCCCTACCTTTCCTTCTGTTTACTTGTGATTCATTTAATAATGTTTCCTACCTTTCCCTCCGTTTACCTACAATTGGTTGAGTAATGATCCCTACCTTTCTCTCTGTTTATCTGCGATTGGTTGAGTAATTATCCCTACCTTTCCCTCTATTTACCTACAATCGATTGAATAACAATTCCTACTTCCCTCTCCATTCATCTGCTATGGGAATGATCTCTACCTTCCCCCTTGTTTACCTTCTGTTGGTGGAATAATGAGCCCAACCTTTCCCTCTGTTTACCTGCGATTGGTTGAATCATGATCCCTACCTTCCCCTCCATTTACCTGCGATTGGTTGAATCATTATCCCTATCTTCCCCTCCCTACCTTTCCCTCTATTTACTTGCAATCGATTAAATAACCATTCCTACCTCCCTCTCCATTTATCTGCTATTGGAATGATCCCTACCTTCCCCCATGTTTACTTCCAATTAGTTGAGTAAGGATCCCTTCCTTTCTCTCTGTTTACCTGCAGTTGGTTGAATCATGATCCCTACCTTCCCCTCCATTTACCTGCGATTGGTTGAGTAATGATCTCTACCTTTCCCTCAGTTTACCTGCAATTGGTTGAATAACAATTCCTGCTTACCTCTCCATTTATCTGCAATGGAAATGCAATGGATCCTTACCTTCTCCTCTGTTTACCTTCAATTGGTGGAGTAAGGATCCCTATCTTCTCCATTTTCCTGTAATTGATTAAGGATCCCTGTTTACCTTCAATTGGTTGAATCAATATTGCTATCCTCCCATGTTTCTGCAGTTGGTTGAAGAATAATTCCTACTGTCTCCTCCATTAGTACACTAAGGATCCCTACCTTCTCTGTTTTCCTGCTACTGGTTGAAGAAAGATCCCTACCTTCTCCATTTTCATGTGATTGTTTGAGTAACAGTCCCTACCCTTTGTTTTTCTACAATTGATTGAAGAATGATCCCTTCCTTCTGCCCCATTTTCCTGCAGTTGGTTGAGTCACGATCCTTACCTTTTCTTCTGTGACACTTTCAAACTTTCCTCCCTGCAACATGTCGGACGTTTAGGAGATTATGATGCAAACCATGCAAAACCATTACTTTAACTGACTATGGCTGCCTCTTGTGGATTTGCAGTTTAGGTAGAGGATTTTAAAATCCCCAGCTGAAGAGGTCCAGGCCCTCACTAAACTACAAAGCCATAGAAGGCTGCCATACTAGTTAAAGCAGAGTGGCAACTGTGTCGTGCGATCATCTCAATTTGCACTCGGCAGCCTGTCTCTTCCTCCCTCCGTATTGTGGGTCAGCTCACTCGAATATTCTTCTTCCATCCCTTGTCTTGCCATCTGCTTCGTAACAATCGCTCCCCTCCTTTTACAACTTTCAGGCAGAGAAAAACCGAAAATCGTGAGGATTGCGGAGACTACCATGTTTATGTGCTGCCCTTCGGGCTGTAGATAGTGCCTTCTCCATCTCCGACAGTGAATGTTCCATAATTCCCCCTATCTTGGTTTTGTTGAGAGGGGAAAACAAGCATTATACCCTCCAATATAATAAATACAGTATTCCAGACCTCCATCAGGACTGACTGAAATCCTCCCATAAAAGTTTCCAAAACAAATCTTGTGTTTGTTGACTGTCCTTTCAGCGACTCCCCAGAAAAGGCGACTTTGGGTTGGTCCTTTTTTTGACTCACTCCAAAGGGAAAAATCCATGTATTCAAATCTTTTGCAAGCATCAATGGGTATCGTAATGTCATGGCATTGTGTGTGTCTAAATAACATAATTGTTGCCTACCTTTCCCCTCCTCCATTTCTGCCAGTCTTTTTCTGGACATCTTTTCCTAAATCCTTTTATTTCCTCCAGAACATCCAGGTTGATTTGTGTAGCACTTATCAATGTCAAGGACAAAACGTCTTTTGGAAAAAATAAATTATTACTGTATGGGACAATTATCTGGGCAGTGGGATGGAAAATGCTGTAAACATGAAAGACGAGAAGGTGGAACATCCCATTTTTCATCTCTGTCCTCACTATCTCTGAGGATGCTTGCCATAGATGCAGGCGAAACGTCAGGAGAGAATGCCTCTAGACCATGGCCATATAGCCCAAAAAAATCTACAACAAGCTCTGTCTTCATCGTTTTGATTTGGGTTTTTCACCAAACAAATGAGACTACAATTGGGGCATGCTTACGAATGAGAATATCGAAATATCTTGACACTTATCTGGGCAGAAGGGCATCTGTAGGATGGAAAATGCTGTAAACATCAAAGGTGAGAAGATGGAACATCCCATTTTTCTACTCTGTCTTCATCGTTTTGTTTCGAGTTTTTCACCAAACGAATGAGACTGCGATTTGGACATCCTTATGGATAAGAATATTGAAACTTACTTACCTGGGCTTAATGGCATCTTTAAGATGGAAAAAGGCATAAACATGAAAGACGAGAAGGTGGAAAGTCCCATTTTTCAGTTCATTGCTTTGTTTTGGGTTTTTCACCAAACGATTAAAATTACGATTTAGACAGCCTTACGGATGAGAATATTGAAACGTTTTGACCCTTTGAGAGATATAAAAATCCTTGCTTTTGCTCTTATGTGCAAGAGGCGCCTGAAAGGATGTCTTCCGGGTTGAAAGACCTTTCCGTATATCACATTTTGGAAGATAAGATGGCAAAGACTGTGGGAGACAAGTGTGGTCTCCACGAGCCTATGAGCACGAGTTCCCTTTGCTACAATTATCCATTTCTTGCTGGATTTCTTTTTCAAGAAGTCCCTCTTGGTTTGGGAATTTCCGTCAATTTCCTTGACCTTATCCAGTCGTGGAAAAGGGCCGTATGTCAAAGTCGAATTGTGGAGGGAGTGGAAACAAGTCCGATTTGCTTCATCCAAATCTTGAAATCCGAAGTTCTGTCAATTTCCGTGACCTTATCCAGCCAAGAAGGGTGCAAAGAAGAAAGCCGAATTGCGGAGAGATTGGAGACAAGTCTGATTTGGTTCATCCAAATCTTGAAATCCGAAGATAAGGTCAATTTCCGTGACCTTATGCAGCCAAGAAGGGTGCAAAGAAGAAAGTCGAATTGCCGAGAGATTGGAGACAAGTCCAACTTGTTTCATCCAAATCTTGAAATCCGAAGATCCGTCAATTTCCTTGACCTTATCCAGCCAAGAAGCGTGCAAAGAAGAAAGCCGAATTGCGGAGAGATTTGGATGATTTGGTTCATCCAAATCTTGAAATCCGAAGTTCCGTCAATTTCCGTGACCTTATCCAGCCAAGAAGGGTGCAAAGAAGGAAGCCGAATTGCGGAGAGATTGGAGACAAGTCCGATTTACTTCATCCAAATCTTGAAATCCGAAGTTCCGTCAATTTCCGTGACCTTATCCAGCCAAGAAGGGTGCAAAGAAGAAAGCCGAATTGCGGCAAGATTGGAGGCAAGTCCGATTTGCTTCATCCAAATCTCGAAATCCAGTGTAACAAAATGGCAGCACTGTGGAGATGTGGCATTGCCAGACTTCCATTACATTGCAATGCCCATAATACGAGGGTTGAATGAAAAGTAATGCCTCCACCTTCGTTACTTGGGTTTGGATGGGAATATTTTAATAAATCAAACGCAGAAATAATCCTTAGAATGTGCTCTTTAACTACCACTATTCACTTTCCCACATAATCACGAGACAATCAGATACATTTCTGCCAACAATGGACAAGTTTTCTGAAGCCGTCGCGGAAGAAGTTGACACTCTGTTTCCGCAACCAGTGTCTCACAGTTCTCTCAATGTCTTCATCAGAAGCACAACGATATCCCCACAGATCTTCTTTCATTATCGGGAACATATGGAAGTCAGGCGGTGCTAAATCTGGACTGCATGGAGGATGCCGTACAATGGTGAGATCCAGTCTCTGAAGTTTGACTGTGTGCTTTCATTTCAGGCGTCGGCATCCTGGGTACCCATTGTGCATAGATCTTCCAATAGCCAAGCAAAACAATAATTTGACCCACACATAATCACCAGACAATTGGATACATTTCTGCTAACGATGAACAAGTTTTCTGAAGCCGTCACCGAAGAAGTCGACACTCTGTTTCCGCAACCCATCGTGCACAGATCTTCCGATAGCCAAGCAAAGCAAGAATGTGACGTACACGTTCTTGTGAAATGCCGAATACACTTGAAATTTTTCTCTGAGTGATACGACCTTTGTCCTCAATCAATCTGTCAACCTTTTACTTGTGAAACTCGGTGGTTGCTGTCACAGGACGTCCAACTCTTTGTCACGCAAGTCAGATATTCCCACCTCAACATCATTAAACTTTCTCGCCCAACGACACACAGTACTCACATCAACACAATCACCATAAACAGCATGCATTCTCTGATGAATCTCCTTTGGGGTGACACCTTCTGCGGTCAAGAATTCAATAACTGCATGTTGCTTAAGTCGCATTGACCGATCATCTGCGCAGGATTCCACACATCGCACTTTAACAACACAACCGTTCAATCCGAAGGCTTCCGGCCAAAATGGAACTGTAGAGGAGAGTCTACTGAACGAGCCAGTACCTGCTGCACACAAGTACTGCCATCTGTTGAGGAGTTATGAAGGTGGAGACATTACTTTTCACTTTAACAACACAACCTTTCAATACTCAAGCTTCCCGCTAAAATAACTGTAGAGGAGAGTCTACTGAACAAGCCAGTACCTGCCGCATACCAGTACTGCCATCTGTTGAGGAGTTACGAAGGTGGAGGCATTACTTTTCACTTTAACAACACAACCGTTCAATGCAAAGGCTTCCGGCCAAAATGGAACTGTAGAGGAGAGTCTACTGAACAAGCCAGTACCTGCCACATACCAGTACTGCCATCTGTTGAGGAGTTACGAAGGTGGAGGCATTACTTTTCACTTTAACAACACAACCTTTCAATGCTAATGCTTCCCACCAAAGGGAACTGTAGAGGAGAGTCTACTGAACAAGCCAGTACCTGCCGCATACCAGTACTGCCATCTGTTGAGGAGTTACGAAGGTGGAGACATTACTTTTCACTTTAACAACACAACCTTTCAATGCTAAGGTTTCCAGCCACAATTGAACTGTAGAGGAGAGTCTACTGAACAAGCCAGTACTGCCATCTGTTGAAGAGTTACGAAGGGGAGGCATTACTTTTCCAAAACTTGCAACCTACCGTCATTCAGAGCTTTTGTGTCTCGGATGTCTTCAGGGCTGAGATGTGACGCTCGGCATGCTCCAAACCGCCC